>NW_027280307.1:0-82194 GCF_046629955.1 Centroberyx affinis | reverse complement strand
TTTCTTACATTTTCACAGTCAGCATTCCTGCCATTCGATGTTTGATCTTTCTAACAGTGGAAAATTATGAAATCTGGATCATGTCTTGTTGGTGTCTTTATGTAACATATATAGATATTTAAATTTGGTTTAATTTGGTTTAGTGTTCATTGAATAAAAAATAAAACTAAAAGCAGTGCATTCATTTGAATGTATATTGCAGGCCTTGAAGCTGTCTGACAAACTGGCCAAATACATTAGAAGTGATGAGGAGGAGACAGGAAGACAGTATTGGCCACTAGTGAAGTGTGTGACCATCAAGGTGCCAAATGTCACTGATCTTCTTGAGCATGTCACGCTTGTGGATCTTCCTGGAAGTGGCGACTGTAACAAAAGCAGAGATGAAATGTGGAAAGAGGTAATTTATTCTTATTCATTGCTGCATTTCATGTCACCTTGTTATCTAGAAACTGTATTGCCACCATGTTATTACAATGCTCTGACCTTTGATTACTGCAGTTACTACACAACTGAGGCAGATTAATAGAGACAGTTTTGTGCTTATTTAATAAGTAACCTATTACAGTGTCTAACTACACTAATGCATTTTCAGTGACTGTGGAGGAAGTTGAAATATTGTTTTCAGATAGGTCCCCTGGAAGCCATAAGCTGCCAGTATTCCAATCCATATTAGCATATGTTAACTGTCTTCACGGATGATCATAGTTATAACTTTACATTGTGTGCCTTCAGTTTGTTGGAAGTTGCTCTACTGTGTGGATTGTGACTGACATTAATCGAGCAGCATCAAAGAAAGAGCCCTGGGAGATCCTGGATAACACCATCAGCCTCATGGGAAATGGTGGAGAATGTCGAAGCATCAGTTTTATCTGCACCAAGTCTGATGCTATCAAGGATTCACGTGTGATGTAATGCACCATTTAGGATATACTGTAGTTATCACATAGCTAGATTTAAGATATAAAATGGCACATACATTGACATGAGATTCACATAATGCATTCATTTTGATATAGATGTTATACAGTCTCAGCAGGTCAGTGACAAATCATAATTGTTCCTTTTAATCTGAGTGTGGACAAGATTGTACAGCAAAAATGTATTTATAATTTCAGTGTCAAGTGCTAAAGTTACAAGGTGAAAGTGGATGATATAATAATAGAAAAGAGTAAGACATGCAATTGTTTTCCAGTCCAACAGAGGAAGGACGTGCTTGTATATTAAAAAGAAACAAGCAAACCAAGGAACGAGTGAGGGAAAAATTCAACAAACAAAACAATATTAAGGTAAGTTTTACAGACTGACACAAAGTGTGTCTTACAGCGCCCAAACCTTCCATAAAATAAGATTGTTTATTTCTTTTCAGAAACATTTCAGTGGTGACAGTGATGACTTTTTCCAAGTGTTCACAGTGAGCTCCACTGAGTTCCAGAAGGAAGTATTTCTACAAAAAGATGAGACTGGTAGGTCTCCTTATGTGAACATACTGGGGATGAAAGATTAATTTAACACCCAAATATTAAGTATATAATTGGGATTATTTCATGTGAACATTTAAAACAATTTTAAAAATCATAAGTATTTGGATTATGAAATTTAATTCAAATGTAAATATCTGTAAGATGCCAACTCTGGGTGTTTTTTTCCCCCAGAAATACCCAAACTTCAGGAATGTCTGCTAAACTTCAATGACCGTCAATCAAAGATATCAAACTATGTCTCTGAAGCTTATGGGATTCTCTCTCTGATTCATGGAGCCAACAGTAGCAAAATGGTATGATGATTTAATTCAATTTATTGTTTTGTTTGTGTGGTTGTTTGTAAATTCTTATTATTGAATTTTCATAATAAAGCAGGTAAGATAAACAACATGTAGGCCAAAGTAAACTACATTAAAATTCAGAGGGTGACACAAAAATATTTTGTAATTTATGTGTGCCCCAAAGATCTACTCAAATTCACTATTCAAATTTGCCCTCCATTTGAAGGCGTAAATTAATTTTTTCCTCTGTTAAAAATAAGTGAGTAACTTATGCATTCTTATAGACCATCTTACTTACATTAAAGGTTCTCCGTCTCAAAACATTTTCAACAACAAAAACACACAACAATACAAAAAACACACCACATACCACATACCAAGACAACATAATAAGAAACATTCACGGGATATATGTGAACATTGAACACAACAACAATACCTACTCAAAGACAGAGACATACAGACCTCAAAACTTGTTTAAAAGTGTTACACTGACAGACACAAATGATATGCGAGCTTGGTACAAAGTTTTGGCACCCTGTACCACCTACTAGACAGAGAACAGAGAGCTGTGCCAATAAAGTGGCCACTAAGTGTATATACTGTGTTGGCCACATGCTATTCATTGCACAATATATATTGTTTTGAAAGTGAACCCTTCATTTATTAATTTGTGGTGGCTAGAGTTTCAAGTGGTATATATAGTTTTCAAGTGGTATATATAGTTTTAGTGCTGTGAATATTTTATTTTGAATGTATTGTGTTTGATTTCAGGCTTTCCACAAACCACTCCTGCAACAAAGACTGAAGGATGAGCTTGATAAAGTCAGACAATCCATGGAAAAGGCTTATAGAGCTTTTGAAAACTGCCTTGGTGAGGGAGTTAAAAAATCGCAAGAATCATATGCAAAAAAGATGAGGTTCATCTTAGTCCCTGTAAGTATTTCAATAATAATTCCATCAACAGGTCAAATTTCGTGTCAAATGTTAACTGCCCTTAAACTATATCTGTGCTTTTTCCTATTTGTTTCAGAAAAAGGGAAAAGATCGAGGTTTTCATAGGACATTGAAGTCTTTAGTTGAGAATGATGGCATTTACAAACCAAAAACTAAACCTGAAATCAACATAAATGTGACGTTAGCTTCATGCATGAGAGATCACATTGATGAGGAGTTCAAGCAGACCTTCCCGTAAGAAACTACTTAATATAGACATAAAACCATTTCTTCAAGCACTTTAAAGCAATGGGGAATGGCCAGAATTAACATTACCCTACATACAGTATATACAGTACATTGCACTATAAGAAGAACCTGTCAGCTGTATAAAGCAGTTATTTAACTACATAAGAATAACATGTTTCAGGAATAAAGAAAGATGTGGACCATTCAAAGGAGCCATCAATACGTTTACACTTGGCACAGAGAGCCTGGTTGACAGGGACAAAGACGTCTCCTTGCAGCTGACATTTCTCAAGACAGAGGTACAATGTAAAAAATAACAATGTTTCCTTTATTTAGTGTCTGATGTCTATCCATGTAGCCATAATCGTGCTGCTCGTTTAGGTCAGGGTCATGGTGGCAGCAGGGAAAACAGAGCAGACATCCTTTTTCCCCAGCAACTTCCACCTGAGTTCCACCTGGCTCTCAACTTTACTACATTTTACTATATTTTACTACAACGCCCACATTACTGCAGCCGTGTACCTATCCGATGGGCAGTCACACATTTCCTTTTACCCTCACTTGTGAAAAAGACCCCAGGACCCCTGACTTAATCTGTTGTTGGCCGATGCTCACTGCCCACCTGAAGGGGACAGGCCATCTTTTTCTTGGAGAAAACTGTGGTCTCCAATTGGGAGGGGCTGACCGTCATTCAAACCCACAGAACACTCCAGTACACATTGGAGATCGCAGTCCTTTGAGCACCAATTATGAAATGTAAATTATGACATAACTTTGCATTTGAGATATAAACTTTTTGCATTTGTAGCACCCACTAGTGGTAGAGCTCAAAATGCTTTTGTGGGCATGCTCGAGCAACACTCCTCAACATGCGTTTCAAATTTTGGCTTGATTAGATGAATGGTCAATGAGTTATGGACAATTTTAGTGTTAGGGTGTGTTATATTACTAGTTTATTGGTCAAGAAAAGCCAAACCAATTGGCCTATTGGCCTATGAATAATCTTTTACAACGCTAACATCAAGTTTCGTGTGAATCGGATGAACGGCCTAAGAGTTGTAAAAAAAGTGTTTCTTAAAGAATTCAAAATGGCAGACAATACAATATGGTGGACATTGAAAATTATATATGGGTTGGACTCAGCATCTTACACAGAATCTCTGGACACAAAATTTTCAGTCTACGACACACGGTTCAAAAATCGTAAATTTGCTTGTTATAACGCCACCATCTGGCCAATGTGCATGGGCTGCCTTGCCTGAGTAGTGGGGGGGCATAGGAGCCCACCTGCCAAATGGTTGCCGTAGGACTTGCAATTTCTGAGCTGCAGACTCTTTTAGTGGAGAAAAAGAAAGGAAGAAGCACTACGTGCTTGGACCCCTAATAAAACACTTTAGAGAGAGAATGGTAAAGGTAGCTAATCTTCCCCAACCTTTGTATCAGCCATACTCAAAGTGAGGAAGTTTGATCTCCAATGAAGCAACCTCAGCAGAGAATACGTCCAATGGTATTAAAGGGCGGCCTGAGCAGGAAATACCTCCTAATTAGAGAGACAACTCTTTAGCCCCACTGGTCAGCTCCTTGGCTCCGATGGGTCCCTCACCTCAATGAGTAGTCTGGGAGGATGTTGTCCTGATGTTCAATGACAATGTCTGCAGAGAGAATGGCTGCATAATGTTTTGTTGAAGTTTATTCTTGATGAAGTCTAATCTAAATATCTAAATATATTATCTCAGTCCTTTCAGCTTTTAGATGAGTAGAGTCTTTTCTTTAGATAGTCTTCAGCCAACAGTCTTTATGGCCATGTTCTATGAAGCAGTTGTCATGAATCCCCACACAATTTAGTGCTGCTGTTCTTTATCTGTCCTAAATATTCCCAAAAATTGTCTCCCTTTTATTATAATTTCATTATTGAATTAGTACATCAATTTATATTATGAGCTCTGCTTCAGTTTCCGTGAATGAGCTCAGATAGGCAATGTTTCTACCCCTAACCAGACCTGCAAAGCCCTTTGTCATGAACTGGGTCCTATTTTGGTAGAGAGTGTTTCTTCCTCTGATGAATACAGCCCTAGGAGTATTTCTGACTGAACAGCATCTCTTATTCCATCCACGACCTCTCCTCCATTTCCCTCTACTTGGCCTGTGTGACCCACACCAGTTATAGCCATAACTTCCGTTTCTCCCTGCATCTGGTTAGCTAGTTTCATAAAGCCCTGACTGCTCTGCCACTCTATCCTGGTGTTCATCCATGTCATCCATTATCCACTCTGGTCTTGCCGAAGGGGGCCTCATTACCTGATCCGATGCTCCCATCGGAGCTGGATCTTTGACACCTGGCTCCAGGAATGGGCCCCAGTATCCCCGTTCTGGGAGAAGTTTCCACACAGAGATATATAAGATTTTGTTATTTTAGTGAACTACAAATAGACCAACATGAATACAGAGTGATTCTTCTACAGAAATGGTACTCGAAAGCATTTTTTCATTAGTAAGGTATCTTTATTTTGTACCTTGTTTTGAATCACTTCACTTATACTTCATTTTTTCTCTCTAAAAGGAAGCAAAATTGAAGACAAAACTGAATAATCACATCCGTGAGAATAAGAAAAAAATCTACAGTAGTCTGCCAAACTCAATCAAGGATTCCATGCGACCATGCTATGACGGTAAGAAACAAAACCATGGCAGATGCAACATAGCGATATATATTTCCATTCATCTAGATAGCTTTGCAGCATAGCAGGAAAATAAAGTGTGACAACATTTTTTCTGTTGTACTATAGAAGCAGCAGGCTATCGAGGAAAGGACACGCTGAAAAACATGAGGAACGCGATTGAGACGCACCTGAAGGTTTCACAGAACATCATGTTCAGCAAGGCAAAGGATGATATGCTGGATCAGATGAAGAGGCTGATGGTTTGTCACATTTTGTATTACAAAATCTGAGGTAAACTAAGTTGATGAGTCAATGTGCTGCCTATAAAGAATGTCAGTAAAGGGTACAAAAAAGTTACAGGCGCAACACTTGCTTAGTAGAAAAAATAAACTCTATTGCACAAAAAATGTGTGCCACGATGGCCTTCACCAGATCAGAGTATACATACATTGCACAAGCCTTTATAGTATTAAGTTTACACAGGTGACAGACAATCAGGTTGAGTACAGATAGTCAAAACCCAATCAAGGTGAATCTCACCCAATAAGAGGAAAGGGCATAAAGGTGAGCTGAGGCAGGGAACCACATGGGAGAGCTGGAATCCTCTTAAGGAGGGAATAGGGGGTGGTGAAAAGAGCCAACGGCTACACTAAGCCTCGATCAAAACAACAAAAAATGGTAGTAATGATAGTGCCAACAATATGAAAATATAATTTATAAGAGGATACCAATATAAAATGGACAACAACATAAAGCAAAGGAACAGAAGGAGACTCCTTGTAAATAGAGAGGGGAGCTATACTGCACTTCCTATCAAGGAGGAGCCTATAAGAAAGAAAAACTCAAATCTGTAAAACAATAGACAATGGAATACTAGAATCATCTGTTTCCAGCTATAAACCTAGAAATCCTGTTGAAATCCAAACATAAGCACAAAATAAGAACAGAATAATCTTTTTCCAGATTTAAATCCCTGAGCAAGAGGGTATCCAGAAGGTGTATATAGTAAGTTTCTCCATCTCCCTGGATGGGATGTCAGTAACCAATTTATTCAATTCAAAATTATCAAAGTTAGTTCGAAAGTTAGAAAAATTAGATCATTTTATTGAGAGGGAATGCCCCCTCTCAATAAAATGATCAGCTACGGGGCTGGAGTAATCGCTGTGGTGGATTCCGCTCCTATGTTCACAGATGCATGTGCGGAGTTCCCTAGAGGTCGGCAATTGCCGATTGATCTGCTGAAGGCCATTATGGCTGAAATGTCGAGTTTATACTGAGCAAGTGTTGCATTACAAAATCTGATTCAAATATAGTAGTAAATTGTGCTGCACATCTTTATACAATCTTCAATCCATCTGGCACATAGGCCTAATCTTGTCAGTTAACTTCCTGTGAAATAATATGCCTGACTAATATTCACATTTATGCACTATTAGCGAATCTTATTAGGTCATTTTCATTAACGTTTTTCCTGGATTTAAGTGTAAGTGCATCATTTTGAGAGCTGATTTTGAGCTATGAACTGTTTTACCTTCCACATATCTGAACAGTTAATTCTAGTGTAGTGCAGTTAATTTTGCATTGAGGAGACAATATTTGTGCAAGTGATAACGATTACAATGCTGAATTAGGACCACATCCTGAATAAACTGGAAAAAGATATGAAGAGCTCAATTAACCTGTCACTCAAGGCGGATAACGCAATCCCAGGTAAAGGGAAATATTTCATAATATTCATGCATCTTACTAAAAATACTGTGACTATTTTTCCATGGAATTAATACAACTAAATTTGCCCATTAGTATAATGACGGTTAACAGTCAATTTTAACCTTTTTTGTTTCAGATGTCACTGACGAGTATGCGAGGGGTAAGAAATGCCATGATAAACTGATGGACAAATCCAATAAAGAAACGCCAATGACATGGTAAAATATTTTGAAAATGTTTTTTAGAATGTTTTTTTATAAGTATTTTTAGAATGACAAGAATTAAAAACCATTCTGAATTTTGAAATGTTGTTTATTTTCTAGTGTTGAGTCACTCAAACCAAAAGCTGCACCTGACGTTAAGTCCGTGACGCATGCACAGGTAAGGTTCTTCTTGTTGAACTGCTGATTGATTATACAAACTGAACATCCAAATTGATGACAGAACTTTGATTTCTGGTATGGTGCAGTCAGTTTTTCATTGAGGACACAATATTTAAGTGGTAATGATTACAATGCTTAATTAGGAACACATCCTGAAGAGACCGGCACAAGATACGAAGAAATCAATTAAGCTGTCACGGGTGAAGACGGATGATAATTCGGCCTCAGGTAAACAGAAATTTTCAAGATTAAACCAATCATCTATCTTATTGTAAATACTATGCATATTCTTTCATGAAATTAATAGAACAAAATTAGCCTGTTAGCATAACGGCAGTCAATAGTGCCATCAATTTTAACCATATTTGTTTCAGACGTCACTGAGCAGTATCAGAGGGGGAAGAAATACCATGATAAACAGATGGGCAGCCACAAAAAACACCCACCAATGGCATGGTAAAACTTCATTGAATGGTTTTATAACTATTATTTATAATTGCAAGGATTGGGGGCGCCCCGGTGGATCACTGAGTAGAGCACGTACCATAAGGCTCAGTCCTTCCTGCAGCGACCCGGGTTCAAATCCGGCCCGTGGTCCCTTGCTGCATGTCCACCCCTCGCTCTCTTTCCCATACCTTCCTGTCTCTCTCTCACTATATCTGTCCAATAAAGAATAAAATGCCAAAAAAATAAATCTTAAAAAGAATTGCAAGGATTAAAAACTATTTAGAATTTTGAAATGTTGTTTATTCTCTAGTGTTGAGCCACTCAAACCAGAAGCTGCATCTGACTTTCAGTCCGTGACACATGCACAGGTAAAGTTCTTCTTGTTTAACTGCTGATTGATTATCCAAACTCAACATAAAAATTTATGACAGAACTTTGTGTTCCTTTGTGTTTTGCTATCCCTATAACCATTCATAACCCTTTCATGATATTATATAAATTATTTGTAAGACAGTTAATAATGTTTAATAATGCTTGGTTATTGCAAAGTGTTACTGTATTCTGTTACTGTGCTATTGGTGAATCTTATTTGATCACCTTTCACATGAAGCTATTTTCCTGGATTTAAGTGTAAGATGCACAATTTTGAGAGCCGATTTTGCTCCTTCATTAAATTCTTTCAGACATCATCACAAATATGTACAATTATTGTTATTAATCTGGAAATTTCACAACAGGAAAACAAAATTAAACATTCTAGTCCATGGGCCAGACCAGATTTCGGTACCACTCAAGGTGGCAAAATCTAGTTACAAATTTTGAAAAGGTACATGTCCATAGATGATATTTTGGTATGATAACCATTGCTGAATGGTAGCTTTGTCACAGTAATCAGCTCATGAAGTTAACCACCCCCTACAATAAATTGGATTGTAGGCGCTGATACATATCTTAATTTAGGCTCATTTTCAGGACCTTTAGTCAGGTTTTATGAGAATATGTTTGATATCATTTTAAAGGGTAGCTTCTTAGCTTTCATTCAAGCCCACTTGTGAGTCTGTCTGACAAATAAAGAGGTCACATGGGCTCTTCAAAGTGTCAATGACATTCATTTTTCCACAATTTTCGCCTAAACTATAGTCTTTATTTGAGCACTGTGACATCTAGGAACATCACAGACACAAACATCAAAAACTGGAATACTCACAGGACTGTAAGGATTCAGAAAAGGTATAATCTACCCATATTATCCCATCGTGAGGGGTGATTTTGGGTCTTAAAGTAGAAGAATGACTTCTCGAGGGAAATCTTATGTTCTTGATTGTGAGTAGTATTGTGAATTGTGAATGATTGTATTGTGAACTGGCCATAGCACATAGGCCTTCTATTTAATGACACATACTACTCTTCAGACAATTCCCTAAAGAATTTCAATGTTCAATAATTTACTGCCATTTCACCAAGAGGTTCCTAGGAATTTGTTTTAATGTGCCCAGGACTAGTGATTCTCAACCTTTTTTATATCAAGGACCCCTAATTTAGTCCACATTAGAGCCATGGACCCCCATTTGATGAGATTTTGCCTCTTGGACCCAAAGCTGAGAAGATTTTAATTGCTAGATATGATTTTTTTGTCCAGAATTCCATGACTATAATGCAGGTAGAGAGATAACAGTGAAACTATGATCAAAACAGTCATTCTCCTACATTCTCTAATTGTGTTAACTTCTTGTAAATTAAATAATGGTGAAGTTTAATTCACAACAATTCATCAGTTTGCTGAGGACCCCCTGGGACCCCCTCAAGGACCCCTGGTGGTCCCCGGACCCCACTCAGAGAACCACTGCCCTGGACAAGACATACACTAAACAACCCTGTTCTATTTCACACAGGCTTCGCCCTCTAACGGGGCTTTATTGGCTCAACCACTCATCTAGTCACCTCAGCGCACTGAAAATATGCACACATACGCTCAGCCAATCAGGATGAGCCTAGTCAACTCTGCGAGGCCTCACCCTATATAAGGCGAGCAGCTCATTACTCAGCATCCACTTTTCATCAGTACTCTGACGAACAACGTTGCCTTGGATGCCATTGATTGATAAAATACTGTCCAACATGCCCCAGTCTGGTCGCTGCTGTGGAATGCTTCGATTGCCTTGGCCTGAACAAGCTGCAGATGGGGTAGCTGACCTGGCGGAGTGCATTGACTGGTGGGCTCTGTCTTTTGTGCGGTGCCAGCAATAATGGAAGCACTTCCAGTGCTACCAGTGTTCTCCCGAGAACCAGCTCCGCTGCACCGACGGTGAGGCAGAATGTGGTGGCGGCTCTGCCGATCCCTGCCCCTCTGCCCCGGTCACAGATCCACTAGCATTGGCTTGCCCCCACCCGGATATGGTGGATGAACCCATCCCACAGACGCGGCCGATACAAGGCCGATTTTTGGCGCCCCCATGCTGGATGAAACTTGGAAGTGTGTGGAGGCATCGTGGCTTCTGTCTCCGGCTTCTCCGACTACACCAGAGTGAAAAGGAAATAGGACGTTTTGCGTCATGGCATCCTCCACTGGACGACATGCTGGCTGCCCACTTTTCACCTGGTTCTGCTGGCTGGTCGGGAAGCAGGAAGCCTGCTCCCCCTGCTAAAATTTTCTACCTGGCAGGCCCAGTCGGCAACGGCAGCAAACAACCTGTTGGGTGTGTTCCTGTCGCAGCTACCAACAAGCAAGACCACAAGAGTTGTATCTGGTGTCCCGCTTACTGGGACAGATGAACAACCTCACCAGACTGATGGCAAAGAGGGCCGAGGTTGTATATAAAAGCTTTATAGCCTCCATTCCACAGCTTGCCACCCAACCCCTGACAGAGTTTTATCACAAATAGCGGAGCCACTTCGTTTTGACAGAATGGATGGACAGGATGCTTAGATTGGGTTATGCACTCCAGTTTCGTAGCATCCCACCTCGTTCACAGGAATGAGAGAGTCTGTCATGACCTTGCCAGAGGACGTGGACACCCTGTTCAGGGAAGTCCAGGAACTGTTACAGAAAGACGCTATTCCTGTAGTTCCTCAGCAGGACAGGAAAGTGGTCTGTACTCTGGATCTCCGCTCACTCAACGTGTACATCACACAGAGGACATTCCGAATTCCGAATGTGCACAGCAGACTACCATTGGCTATTCCCTAGTCCCCCGTATCTTTTCCACTTGTGTGGATACAGCACTTCAATCGCTGTGCCGTCGGGAATACGGGTCTCTTTATATCTAGATGACCTAATCCTCATGGCCTGGTCCAAAGAATGGGCCATGTCTCACATGATCCAATTGGTGCAGGACCCTAGGACATTAGGCTTTGCGGTCAACTGGAAGAACAGCGTACCTCAACCGTGCCAGCAGACACTGTTTTTGGGCCTGCAGCTTGACTCGTCCATCCTGAGAGCTTGTCTGTCAGAACTCAGACAGACAGCTATTGCGGAGTCAGTTCAATGGTGCAGCATGACAGGTTCATGACAGTACTTACTGTAATGCACCTTCTTGGTCTCTTCTCAGCAGCTCACCATTTGGTTCCAATGGTGCTGCACATGAGACGCCTGTAGAGGTGGTTTGCCAGACTGAGTTCGGACCCACGATGGCACAAACAACACCTGGTGACCATACCCCGAATAGCCAGAAGCGACCTGGACTACTGGCTACAAGGCAAGAAAATGCAGGAAATGGTGTGGGGACATTGATCCATTGACTAGCTCAATTGGTCTCTTTCCTCCAGCTCCTACTGAAGAGACTGGCGCTTTCTACCATTAAGGTTTATGCGTCAGCGATGAGGGGCTTGGAGAGAGGTCGGTTTTTGGCCACCCTCTCCTGAAACGTTAGGAGGGGGCTAGGAGGAAACACCCGGTGATGCATTCCGCTGCCCCCCAGTTGGAGTTGCCCGTGGTCCTCGAGGTCCTTTCAAGCCCACTGGGCAGACCTCTGATAAGTTGTTGTCAGTCAAGGTCACGTTGCTGCTTGCTTTGACTTCGGCTAAGAGGGTGTGTGATTTGTGTGCTCTTTTGGTCCACCCCAGCTGTATGCTGATACTTGGATACCTGAGTGGCACCACAGACTCAGAGAATCCATCCTTGTGCCTAAGAACATTAGGAGTAAATTTAGGTCTTGGATGATTCAACTGGATGCATTTTATCCCACTTCTCATGAAGGGGAGAGGATGGAGAGGTTGCATTGCTTATGTCCAGTAAATGCATTGGCATGTTATGTGGAATGTGCAGGTGCACACAACAGTTGTTTGTGTGCTATGCACACAGGGTGGCTGGCAAGCCCCTGTGAAAATAGGGGCTGGCCCATTGGCTCTGCGACGGCATTTCTCAGGCGTATGCGTTGGAGGGAGCCTCCCACAGCCACACGTTCTATAAGGAGTGTGGCTGTGGTTGACACCCTGTCCATTTATCAGATTTTATCTGTTGGATGTGTCTGGGTCTCTCAGGGTCAGTGTTCAGGACAAGGAACTGGAACCCAAGACCTGTGAGTGAGAGACCTGTTGTGCTGAAGTCTTAACATACTGGGGCACTGTTGAGACCATCCCCGAGTCGTCCGGCGCTAGGTGACTCAAGTGCTAACACGTAGGAGTGTAGTGTTGGTCCGCCCCCCCTGGCTGACCAAGGTGTTTACAGTCAATTCAGGCTGGTGATACAGTATGTTGTTAACGTGTTGGTGCAGGGAAGGGATTGAAGTCATCAGACTTAGTCCCCTAAGCCAATAGAGCTCTGAATCTTAAAATTGTTTGGGAAATTGTCTGAAGAGTAGTCTGTGGCATTATAAGTAGAAGGCCTGAGGCATGTGCTATGGCCAGTTCACGATACAATGACAACTCCATCACATTACTCATTTTCAGTGCGCTGAGGTGACTAGATGAGTGGTTGAGCAAATAAAGCCCCGTTAGAGGGCGAAGCCTGTGTGAAATAGAACAGGGTTGTTTAATGTATGTCTTGTCCAAAGCAGTGGTTCTCCGAGTGGGGTCCGGGGACCACCAGGTGTCCTTCAGGGGGTTCCAAAAAATCATATCTAGCAATTAAAATATTCTCAGCTTTGGGTCCGAGAGACAAAAGGTTGAGAATCACTAGTCCAGAGCACATTAAGACAAATTCCTAGCAACCTCTTGGTGAAATGGCAGTAAATTATTGAACATTGAAATTCTTTAGGGAATTGTCTGAAGAGTAGTATGTGTCATTAAATAGAAGGCCTATGTGCTATGGCCAGTTCACAATACAATCATTCACAATTCACAATATTACTCACAATCAAGAACATAAGATTTCCCTCGAGAAGTCATTCTTCTACTTTAAGACCCAAAATCACCCCTCACGATGGGATAGTATGGGTAGATTATATCTTTTCTGAATCCTTACAGTCCTGTGAGTATTCCAGTTTTTGATGTTTGTGTCTGTGATGTTCCTAGATGTCACAGTGCTCAAATAAAGACTATAGTTTAGGCGAAAACTGTGGAAAAATGAATGTCATTGACACTTTGAAGAGCCCATGTGACCTCTTTATTTGTCAGACAGACTCACAAGTGGGCTTGAATGAAAGCTAAGAAGCTACCCTTTAAAATGATATCAAACATATTCTCATAAAACCTGACTAAAGGTCCTGAAAATGAGCCTAAATTAAGATATGTATCAGCGCCTACAATCCAATTTATTGTAGGGGGTGGTTAACTTCATGAGCTGATTACTGTGACAAAGCTACCATTCAGCAATGGTTATCATACCAAAATATCATCTATGGACATGTACCTTTTCAAAATTTGTAACTAGATTTTGCCACCTTGAGTGGTACCGACAAGTGAAATTTTGGGCTTTGGCCCATGGACTATTCTTAGTTATGAACTGTTTTGCCCTTCACATCTGAACTGTTATTTCTGGTATGGTGCAGTTAACTTTGCATTGAGGACACAATATTTGTGCAAGCAGTAACTATTACAATGCTGAATTAGGAACACATCCTGAAGAGCCCAGAACAAGATATGAAGAAATCAAGTGAGCTGTCACTCAAGATGGATGATAACTCGGTCCCAGGTAAACAGAAGTTTTCAAGATTAAACCAATCATGTACCTTATGAAAAATACTATGCATATTCTGTCATGAAATTAATAGAACAAAATTAGCCTGTTAGCATAACGGCAGTCAATAGTACAGTCAATTTTAACTATATTTGTTTCAGACGTCACTGAGCAGTATCAGAGGGGGAAGAAATACCATGATAAACAGATGGGCAACCCCAACAAAGAAACACCACTGACATGGTAAAACTTAATTAAATGTTTTTATAACTATTATTTAGAACTACAAGGATTAAAAACTATTTCGAATTTTGAAATGTTGTTTATTCTCTAGTGTTGAGCCACTCAAACCCAAAGCTGCATCTGACTTTCAGTCCGTGACACATGCACAGGTAAAGCTTTTCTTGTTGAACTGCTGATTGATTATCCAAACTCAACATAAAAATAACCCCTTCATGATATTATATAAATTATTTGTAACTTTAAGACAGTTAATAAATGTATAATAATGCTTGGTTATTGCAAAGTGTTACTGTGTTCTTCTCATCTGAATACAGAGTCATGTGTCAAGTGTGACAGTATTAAATCCTCGTATTCTTCATGAAACTGACGACCACAAACCAAGTTACAGGTAACGTACTGCAACTATTTTAGCTCAAAATCTCCTCACAAACTCATACTTGCAGTAGGTTACAATAATCACATTACCAACTAAATACTGTAAATATCACCAATAACTCACCAGATGTATCTGTCTCTGTTGTCCTGCTGCTGTCTGTCCTCTTCAGACTTGATTGCCCTGAGGCGGGGCTCTTTCAGTGTGCTTCCACTGGATTGGTGTTTGAGATGGAAAAGAAAGGAGAAGTGTTTTACAGGACTGTTGACTGGGACAGCTTCCCGCACACCTTGACACCAGCAGGGCCCTTGTTCAGCATTCAGTGCCCCTGTGTCCGTCAGCTACATCTCCCTCACTGTGAAACTCTCTCTGGTTAGTTAACGTTAGTTGCTTTGCAGCTCTATGTTTGACACTGGTAAAGTATGACTGATCAATTAATAATTTCAGTTCTGATTTTTCAGATGATCCTGACATGTTGTTGGTCGCTCGTGTAATTGATGGCAAACTGGAAGAAGTGCAGCCAAATCGTATGACTACCACACACGTGATAGTTGATGTCACAACATTCACTCAGCATGGCCTCTTCAGAAAAAGTTTCTCTCACCACCCAGTACAAGGCCAAGTACTGCTGTTCCACCAAAAAGCTGCAAACCGGCCCCAGAGATGTACACTAAATGTGCTTTTGTTACCAAGGAATGTGCCGATTTGTGAGGTAATGTACTAAGATGAGCTATCTGTTTTGATAATTTCTTGGAATTATTGTAAATAAGGTTATATTATTTTTACTAAATGTCTGCGTATCCTCTCTTTGAAGGTGAAGAGTCATCAAAGGGGATTTAATTTACTTCAGAGTTCTAGCGGCACTTTGAGCCCTAGAGGCAGATATGGCCTTGGCTGTGACTTGGTTGAAAGGGCAGAGATACAACCAAAAGTAAGCATGAGAGGGGAAAACTTTGTGGTGGATACTGGAGGTCTTAAGTAGTGCAGGCTCTGTTTGCATGTTTTTCTACCTGGGAAACTGTAGAACTTCTGTTTCTGAAGTGTCATACTAAATCCTGTTGATTGATCATTCGGTCCATTTCAGTTCCCATCACCCTCAGTAAAATGATCACCACATTGAACCATTTGAATCTTGGGCATGATTTGTACTTGATGATGATGATGTTAGTCCTTTACTATTTCTTATCCCAGTTCTTGAACTCACATTGCTATAGCCACAGCTTGCTTTAGCTGATGTTACTAGTTGCTGGTGTATCAAAAATATCTGTTGGGAAGATGATCTCTCTGACAATCTTTCTATTTGATTTTTCAGAGTGGGACATTTGCCTGTGACTACAGCCAAAACTACCAATCCACCTTTCAGGTGCTTTTGGACTCAGGGGCAAAGACTGTAAGATTGATCCTAATGGACAGAGGAAATAATGACCGGAGTGTGTGGGAGTGTGTAGTTCCACTTGCAGGTTAGTTTGACTCTCAAATTAGTGTCAGTATTTGCAAAAAATTTTCAATTTTTTTTTTTACATCCTTGGTGTAGACTACAAGATAGGAGGGGTTTACCATATCAAGGAGAAGGACAATTCAGGAACTCTCAGATATAGCTGTTAATATCAGAAAAGGACACTAAATTGATGTTCAAATTCTTTCCTATGATTGTTTGCTTTCTGCTACTTATTTGATTGTACTGTGCAGTGAACCAGACCCATCTAGTACACCAACCAGACTGCCACCATTTACGTCACTTAATTAAATATGGAATCTTCAAAAACAGTTGTCACTGCTTGCTGTTTTCCTGTCACTGCTTAATGCTTTCATCATTTCATGACCAAAGTCATTTCTATTACCACAACAAAGTGAGTCTTCTGATTTTTTTCTTTCAGCTGCACCAGGTTTTGAAGTGCCACAGATAGCTCCTACTCTGGGTAAGCCCTGTACTTGTCTCTTACCTCTATGGGCCCTATTTTTGTGAATCAAGGCGCAGGCGCATGTTAACTCAAATCAGCTCTTCTCGTTCCTTTTAAAAGCAGTGCCCTCCCAGACAGTTTTGTAATGATTGGCAGCACCAAAAAAGCTTTTCCCAAGAGGAAATTATGTCCTTGTGT
The DNA here is from genome assembly GCF_046629955.1 of Centroberyx affinis. Classification (NCBI taxonomy): domain Eukaryota; kingdom Metazoa; phylum Chordata; class Actinopteri; order Beryciformes; family Berycidae; genus Centroberyx; species Centroberyx affinis. The sequence continues at coordinate 65,277 of NW_027280307.1, read as the reverse complement.
GGGAGGTGCAGATATATACAGCACCCCAGATATGCCGCCAAGGTCAGATTATGCCCCTTTATAAGTTGAATTGACATTTCTGGAGATATTGAAATCCTTCCACAGAAAATTGTATGTTTTTTGCTAACATATAACTTGCTTCCTGCCCTAACACTATCAAATTTAACCAAAACTATTACAGCCATAATTTTGCACTACCATATCATATTGTTCATTGCAGCCATAGGCCCATCTCTATTGTAATCACAAAATGCTTACCTTTGGAAACCTGTTGGAAAGAAGGAGACGACTCATGCAATTGATGCACCTCTGGCAACCCAACTCGTTTTTGAATGAGGATACAGAGTGAGGATTGGTGGGAATGGGTGGTCCTGAGGGAGTTGAGTGATGTAGTGGAGAGTGAACTTTAAAATGGAGCTGGGTGAGCTACTGCGTCCAATGCGTCCCCAGGATGTCGCCTTCTGTGCTCCTGTACCCCTGAGGATGAGAGTGGCAGTTGCACTGTAATCTTGGAAGCTGTGCAGAATATAGCCAACCTGTTTGGTGTGCCCAAAAACACAGAAGTTTGTGTGCATATTCTGCAAGAGCCTGATGCTCTTGCAGAGTGGAGACAGTATAATTTTTGATACCAAAATTGCAGTGTGCCACCCGATTTTAGTGTCATGGCAACCCACAACATATCTTAACAGGCACAGGGGGAAAAAATATGCTTGCGCTCAACAAAATTGCACCTTTGTGGCCGCAAGGTCACCCCGCTTGATCTGTGCTGGCACAAAAGTAGGGTCCTATATTTCAACCATTGAATTGGGGACTAGAATCAAATCAACAAGTGGGCAACAATTTAAGAGGCTAATAGCAAATACATGTTTGTTTTTGTTTTGTTTTTTCCATTTTCTGCATTATCTCTGTGATATTGCTATTCAACATCAAAGTGCTCATTATCTTATGTGGTAATTGTGTTACTATTTGTATGGGTGGTTTGCAAGTCAATTAATAGACTTTTTTTTTATAAACTTTTCTGACAGGCACAACATCTGAGTTTGTGCAGAGGCACAGAAATGTTTTAATTAAGCGGGTCTCAGAGGTGATGCCTATAGCAGATGACCTTCTAGTGGAAGAAGTTATTACAGATGAGACGTACGACAAAATCAAAAATGCACCGACCAGTCAGACGCAAATGAGAGAGTTGCTTGCTGTTGTGTGTCGAGCAGGATCAGCAGCAATGTCAGAATTCTACAAGGCTCTCAAACAAAATCAACCTCGTCTTGTCAAGGATCTGGGTAAGAACAAACAATTCAACAAGTGTCTTTCAGTCCAGTTTGTGCAATGATACAGTTGAGTGACATGCTTTCTCTTTTCTTTTCAAATTGCAGAAAAGCCTTCCCAGATGTGATTTATCTCTGAAGATGTCTCACAAGTGAAGTGAAAGTCTTTTTTTTTAATGTGTCCTTCAATTTAGCCAGAGTAGAAATGTCTATTGTTTTTTTTGTGATCAACTTTTTTTTTTATTGTCGATCAGGTATGTGTTATGAGCAGTGTATATTCATTGAATTGTTGACATAGTTTTGTAATTTTCCACGAACAAATCAACATCCAATAAGACACAAAATGAAAATAAATTAACGCTCACACTTACAGAGAGTTGTGTTGGGAAGGTAGGGGTGAGCCACATACATACACTTACAACCACAAACTCTCATAAATAACACACACATAAGTACGAGTACATATATCCCTCCCCATCCCTCCCCTGGGCAAACCCTAATATATAAAGCAAGATTGATTAAGGCTTCTAATTAGAGATGATCAATTATAAAAAATAATAATAATAAAGATAATAATAAAATAAATTAATAACTAAAAAAGTATGCACTAATTTGTGATACATATAGGGTGTAGTAACCGTTGCTATTCTCTCAGATCATGAAATTTATGAACAGATGGAGTTCATTCTTTATGTACACCAACACATTAATAGGAAATGAACCATCATTTTCAAATATGATGCATGGGTCTATTTTGGCCATTATGTCTTTCCAGCTGTTGATGTTCTGTGGTTTGGCATGATGAAGTTTAGCAGTGGATAGCTCAAGTTGTGCTATGTCCCTATAAGCTAAGAGCCATTCCCAGATTGCTAAGGTATGTTGTGGCTTCCAGCAACAGACTGTCATCCTCTTGGCTGCGTTTAAGCCAGCAAAGACAATGTGTTTGTCCTGGATAGACAGTTCTGTAGAGGAGGTGTTGTTGAGCGATAAGAAGGTTTGTGAGTGTGGGATTGTCCTGGTCATGATAATAGACATGATGCTGGCTACGTCTTTCCAGAGTGAATTTACACCGGGACATTCCAAAAACATGTGTATATACTGTAAGTGCCCAAGGTGTTACCTGGGCAAAAAGAGCATTGCGGATCAGGTCTACACTTCATTTGGTGTAGTCTTCTGGGAGTCGAGTAGGATCTGTGGATGAGTTTGAAATGGATCATGCGATGATTAGGGTTTCTGGATGATAAGGATACATTAGACCAGATAGTCTGCCAATTCCAACTTCAAGTCTTGTTTCCAGAAATCGTCCAGTGGGAGGGGTTTGAAATGTCTATTAACCATTTATCAAACCACTGCTTGCTTCTGCTGGATACTTGTTTTGTTGTTTCAACTGTATGATTCCTGTATACATATATATTTTTTTTTTCATAATTGAAATATTGAAATAACGATCTTCATTTACAATCATTGGAATTAATATACAAAATTGAATTCATATACATGCTTTTTTTTATATATCAGTGACAGTTCAGTCATTTGACAGATATATTACCTTTTTCATAATCCAATTTTTTATTTTTTATATTTGAATGTACCATTGGTCAGTGTATAGCTTACCTGTGTCCTGTCTCCTCTATATAATACCGTCTCTGATATCACATGGCAAATGAACATGGGGTCTGCTACTTAAACGTTTAAAGGGACGTTTGTCCTCTGTGTGCTTATTTAGTCTAGGAGGCTGCTGGACCACGTAGAAATCTGCTTCTGGTCTGAACATGCCAAGATTTGTGTCCCCTAAGAGAATGTGTTTAAAGTATTATATTGGTTTCCCTCAGCAGTGTGTCATGTCCCTGGTGTGTGTTGCTTTGCTACTGCACAAGGAAATTATGGTGGGAGAAATGTGCTTAATAAATGACAAGTTGACTAGGCTACAGCCTGGCAACTTCCTTATAATAAATTGACTCCTGCGGTGTGTGTTTACTTTGATTCTTTGTAGTCCTGTGAAATGTTCTTAAAATGTTTTACCATTTGAAAAACCAGCCATAGGAAAACAATCCACAAAATGATGCTAACGATATGCGAAAAATGTGAAGAAGTTTTACTACTCCCTACTTCACAAGGTTTGATTTAACTGTTACTAAGCTTCCCTTACTAAGTTGTACTACTATTTTTTTTACTAAATATTTAACTAAATATTTCCTATAATAAATGGCATGGAAATGTACCCTTGTAGTATATGAGGGTTGAATTGTTTTTGTTTTAAGGCATAGTTGGCTATTATCTGCATGCCATAACTAGATTTTGGATGGGGAGAAAACTAGAGGTTTGGTAAGATGGATACTGTGATCGTTTTAGCCTTAACATGCTTTTGGGAAACAAGGCTCTGGGCATTTTACCCAAGTGTTCTTACTGTGTTTATTCTATGTACTTTCTGTGCGTTCATTGCAGCCCGAACATGTGGAAGGGGGATCCCTCTCAGAGTCGCCCCACTCAATTGGTTTCGTCCATATTTTTCCTAATGAGGCTTTCAGGGGGATTTTTCCTTGTCCTAATTTGATAGTCTAATGTCTGGGGTTTTGTATTCAGTCATTGCTTCATGATGTGACCGTGTTGAAGTTGACTTAAAGATCACAACATGAAACATCACTGAAAGTTAATATTATTATTATGGCTTCCTTCTATAAACTACTAAGCCATATTTCTATCGCCAAGAAACGTAAACAACAAGGTTAAGTTACGTTCATTCAGCAGGTATTCGGCACTCACAGTTTGGTGTCCAGCGGTAGCTCAGGCGATGAAGATAGAAGGCAACGCGCGCGCGTGTGTGTGGCTACGCTAGTAAACAACCCCAGGATATGCCGCGGCAACCCAAAGTACAAAAGAAACAAACAAACTTAAACTTTCACTTGTTGAATGAACAAATAATCTATCTTAAAACCCGTTGAAAAACTGTTTCAGCTCTTGGCGTCCTGAAGCTGCATGCACTGTTCACAGCTGGTACTAATGACCCATGACGCCATCAACGGGTGTTAATTTATCAACAATTCAATGCCGAGGTTGGCCACATGGGGCACATATACCAACCACACAGTCTAACAGAACACTTCTTTATAATAAGGAATTTAACTTGTCTTTTTGATATTTGGCTCCTACATACCGGCCCATATTGTTCTAAGTGTAAAACGTAACAATTCAATCAAATCAAAATGGAGCCAAACAAAGGAAACTATCTTTTATCTTGTTTCTTTCTCTTAAATTTCTAGTTTCTAAGTTTCTCTATAATAACTGTGTTATGTCTTTGAGTGCACTTGAAATCTTGATTCAATCTGAGGCTTCAACTAAGAGGCAGATCTTGGTGATCGGCCGTTCTAGAGTGCTGGTCTTTGTCTTCAGAAGTACACTCCTGACGTGTCCTTTTGAGTCAGCTTTTGCTTCAATGACTCTACCCAAGATCCATGAGCCTCTAGGGGCGTTAGTGTCTGCCACCAATACGATATCCCCTGTCCTGAAGTTTCTCTTGGTGCGGTTCCACTTCTGCCTTGCTTGCATCAGAGGAAGGTATTCCTTTATCCATCGAGTCCAAAAGAGGCTTGAAATGTATTGGACGTGTCTCCATCTGCGTTTGGCATATAGATCTTCCCTTAGGAACAATCCAGGTGGGAGAATGGGTTGCACCTTGAGCTGCAATAGATGGTTTGGTGTAAGGGGTTCTAAGTCCTTTGGGTCACTCGTAGTTGTTGTTAGAGGACGACTGTTGAGTATGGCCTCAACTTCACACATGACTGTTTCTAAGCTTTCGTCATCAAGAGTTTGCTGCTTTAAGACAGACAGAAGGATCCTCTTGATTGAACGAATCAATCTTTCCCACACCCCACCATGGTGTGAACCAGCAGGTGGGTTGAAAGTCCATTTTACTCCTCTTCGTAAGGGGGCATCCTTGATCTTACTTAGATTCCAAGCTCGGAGTGCTTCTCTTAATTCTCTCTCAGTAGCAACAAGATTGGTGCCGTTGTCTGATCTGATTTCCTTAACCTGCCCTCTCCTGCAAATGAAGCGTCGGAATGCATTTATACATGAATCGGTGTCAAGGGAGTGAGCCACTTCTAGATGGACAGCTCGACATGACAGACATGTGAAGATTACTCCATACCTCTTAACTAAACTTCGGCCTCTCTTGACTTCTATTGGACCAAAGTAGTCTACTCCAACAAGTGTGAAGGGCGGTAACTCAGGTGTTAGATGGTCTCTGGGTAAATCTGCCATTTTTTGCTTACCAAGAGCTGAGTGGAGGCGTCTGCATGTTATGCATTCTGATATAACCTTTCTTGCGAGGGAGTTTGCACAAGGGATCCAATATTTCTGCCTTAACTGGGATAGCATGAAGTTTCTTCCACTGTGGCCTACTTGGTTATGGATGTGTTTGAGTAACAGCTTGGAAACATGATGGTCCTTTGGCAGGATTACTGGATGCTTTGTTTCCTCTGGCATAGCCGACCTGCTTAGTCTTCCGCCCAGTCTGAGCAAGCCGTCTTCCCATCTAGGATCCAACCTATAGATGGGGCTGTTTTTTTTACTGTGAGATCCTTTTTTAGATTTGCAATCTCGTCTTGAAAGCCTTGTTGCTGACAGAAGCATACAATAGCCTTTTCAGCACTATTTATGTCATCCAATGAGAGACTGATGGTTGCTAGGGAGGTTTTAAACTTGTCCATATTTTCCTTTATCAGTCTATCCCATTTTACTTTACTTGGTTCCTGTGACTGGACTGTTCTAGTAACCTCCTCTCTTTTCAGACGCAGTTCTTGAAGCAATTTCTTGAGTTTTAGGAGCCAGGCGACTGCCTTTGTGAGTCGGTGAAGTAATGGATCAGAGAACTAGTGCTGTTGTCTTGTTCTTTCATTATCGTATTAACTATTACTCTTTCCTTCTTTATCTCAGGATCATCTGGGCAAATCGAATTTGGTTCAGTGGTCAAGTTGGGCCACTCCTGCTCTGCTCTTTGGAGAAAGACCGGTCCATTTTTCCAAAGATTTGATCTTAAAAGGGCTTCGGCAGTTAGACCTCGAGAGGCAAAGTCTGCTGGGTTGTCTTTAGTGCTGATGCGTCTCCACTGCTTGACATCTGACACTTCTCTGATGGCATTAACTCGATTGGCCACAAATGTCTGGAATCTTCTGGTTTCATTCTTTATATATTTCAAGACTGAAGTGCTGTCAGTCCAGAACACTGATCTTTCTAGTTGTAGATGTAGCTCTGAGGTTAACATCTTCTCCATACGTACTGCTAACATGGCTGCAGTCAACTCCATCCGTGGTATGGTCATCTGTTTGAGGGGCGCTGCTCTGGCTTTTCCCATCACAAATGCTACATGCACCTGATCTTGTGTATTGGTGAGTCGCAAATAGGACACAGTTCCATAGCCAGTCTCACTTGCATCACAAAAATGGTGCAATTGTGCCCATTTTATCATGCCGAAGCTTGGTGGTTTAATACATCGAGTAATACTGAAGTGTACTGAAGTTCTCAACTGTTTGAAGATCTGCCAGCCACCTTTGCCATGGTTGAATGTAACCATCTGGGACCCTTTCATCCCATCCACATTTTAACTTACAGAGCTCTTGCAAGATGAGTTTTGCAGTGAAAATGAATGGTGCTATAAATCCAAGAGGGTCGTACACTGAGCTTAAGACAGACAGCATGCCTCTTCTAGTACAGGCTTGTTTCTTCAGTGAAACTTTGAATGTGAACTTGTCATCCTCCACTGACCACTGGATTCCAAGAGCTCTTTCAATGGGAAGGTCTTCCGAGTCTAAGTCCAGGCTTTTTATTTCCTTTGCTCGGTCTTCTTTGGGAATAGAAGCCAAAACATCTCTGCTGTTACTTATCCATTTTGTAACACGAAATCCGCCTTGTGCACAGAGCATGCAGAGTTCTTTGCAGAGCGCTATTGCCTGACTTTCTGTGGGCATGGACTTAAGACAGTCATCGACATAGAAATTGTTCATTACAGTGCAGACGGCCTCAGCAGAGAATTTATCCTTGTTGTCCTCTGCAGTTTTTTTGAGCGCATAACTAGCACAACTTGAAGACGACGTAGCTCCAAACAAGTGCACTGTCATCCTGTATTCCGCAAGGTTTTGATGGAAATCACCTCCTGGCCACCATAGAAAGCACAGGAAGTCCTTGTCTGTTGGTGTGACCCTAACTTGATGGAACATACCCTCTATGTCCGACATCAAAGCAACAGGCTCCTTCCTGAAACGTAACAAGACACCAATAAGTGTGCTGGTTAAGTTGGGACCTTGAATGAGTTCACTGTTCAATGAGAATCCATTGAAAGAGGCGGAGCAATTGAACACAACAAGGATGCTTGCTTTCCTAGGATGGTAGACACCATGGTGTGGTATATACCAGACTTTCCCATTGTGTGTTTTAAGCTCAGACCTTGGTACAACTTCGGCATGTCCTTTCTCTATGACACCTTGCAGGAAGGCAGTGTATTCTTCTTTGAACTTTGTATCTTTCTGAAACTTTCTTTTCAGGCATGATGCACGCTGTTGGACCACTTGACGATTGTCAGGCATTTTGACTTTGTCTTCCTTAAAAGGTAATGGCAGTTGATAGCGTCCATCCTTTATTTCAGCCTTTTCCATTATCTTCATAAATCTTTTATCCTCCAGCGACATCTCCATCTTTTCTTCATAGGCTCTTTCGGGGAAGTCATGATTATATTGCTGCACTAGCAAGTCACTTAGGTTGGACACTGAAATGCGATTAGCATAGATGGCTGGATTCCTTTCAGTGGATGGGTTGTCTAAAAGGCCATTTACCACCCATCCTAAGACGGTTCTGACGGCATAGGGCCCATCGCCCTGGCTGTTGATAACCTGCCATGGTTCTGGAAGCTTGGGAGCATTCATTCCTATGAGCAGCCCAATGTCTGCATCAATGTGCGGTATATGGACTTCCTTTAGGTAGGGCCATTTTTTGATCACTTCTTCTGTGATTATATGCTCCTTCGAGACTGGAATTTCATCCTGGGTGTATGTCTCCGGGAGTTGAAAAATTCCTCTTCATCAATACTGCTCAACTCAAGGCCTGTGAGTATATTGCTTCCAACTATTTTTTGTTGACCCATAGTGCGCAAAAGGATTCTTGTTTTCTTTCCTTGGACTTGTAGCTGCTGTCTGAGGGCTTCAGTGCAGAAGGTTGCAGAACTTCCTTGATCCAAGAATGCATATGTCTGAATTACCAGATTTGAGTTTAATGCCTTTATTCTAACAGGAATGACAGAAAGTGGGACGGATTGTGTGTTACCGGCCCCTGTGCAGGCATTGGATTCCAAAGAGACCAGCGCATTTACAGAGGCTTTCTCTGTCTTTACTGGATCTTCTGATGTCTGTCTATGCATATGCAGGACCGTTGGATGTCTGAGTACACTCTTTGCAGGTCATTCTCTTCTGACAATTCCTACTAAGATGTCCTCTGGTGAGACAACCGAAACATATGCCCTTTCCTTTAAGGAATGAAATCTTGTCAACATGACTTATTTTTCCAAAATTGATGCATGTTTCTAATCCATGTTTTGCATTGCAATATGCACAAGGCTGGATAACTGATGTTAAGCTGGGAGAACTCAGAGGAGTGGTTGATTTAGGAGCTGGAACTATGCCATTTGAAGTTGCTATGGTGACGAAGCTACTTCTTTTACAGGCTGGAGCAGCTCTGAACTTTAGTTGTTTTACTGTCTTTTTTGGGTACATCATCTTGCAAATCACCAAACAATGGATCCATAGCAATATTTGCATGTCTTTCAATGAACTCAACCAAATGACGGAACCGGGCTCTTCTCTTGTTGCGTTTACAGTGATCATAAGCTGCTGTCCTCCATCTCTCCCGTAGCTTATATGGAAGCTTTGATACCACACACTTCATGTTGGTGGCATGATTCATTTCTTTTAATGCCTTGATGTTTACCATAGCATTACAGCAGCCACGTAAGAACAGTGAGTATGAATGTAAAGCTTTGCTGTCCTCTGCCTTTATGGGACTCCAATTGAGAGCTTTCTCCTGATATGCATGAGCAATGAGGATTTCGTTGCCATAATGTTTTTGTAATAGCCTTTTAGCTTCTTTGTAGCCTCTTTTTGTTTCCATGTGTTGACAACTTTTAACAAGTGCCTTTGGTTTCCCTTCAGTGAACTGTTCCAAAAAGAGCAGTCTGTCTTGGTTACTGCTTGTTCTCTCCTCTATGCATTGCTCAAATGTCCTCATAAAGCTCAGATATTCAAGTGGGTCTCCTCTAAAGACAGGAATTTCTCTAGATGGTAAGGCTGCAAGTCTCTGTTCCTTTATTAGCATGTCCGTTATCATGTTTTGTTTCTGCATGACACCAACCAAACTACTTCCAGCATCTTTAAAGGATGAGTGTTTGTTAGATACAGTGCGGTATCCCTTTATGTCTTGTTTTGGACGAGTGTCTTTCCTTTGTGAGGAAAACTGAACTGAGGGATGCTTCTTGGCACTTGTAGTTCTTTGAAATTTTGCTGGATTTATAGGTCCTTGGCTCTTTAAAGACTCAGTTATCCTCATCCTCCTCTTCATCATCAACATCATCATCATCATCATTATTATCATCAGCATCAGAATTGTCATCAGCATCATCGTCACCACCATCACCGTCATCATCAACATCATCACCATCATCATCATCATCATCATCACCATCATCAGCATCATCATCATTGTCCACAGATTCAATATCTGGATTTTCAATAGGTGGAAATGAAGCCAGCTGAGCAGAATCAAAATACTCATTCATTTTATCTTCAGCTGTTGCAATGGGAAACTGTTGCAGTTCATTATCTATTATGTCCATAGCTTGAATTCTTGCTTCTGAGGCAGCAATATCGGTGTCAATAGCGAGGCGTTCCTTCCTTGTTTTCAAGTCAAGTTCCTCCTTTTCTAATTCAAATTTTTTTCCTAATGCGGCTGCACGTGCAAGCAACTCCGCTTTCCTGGCCTCTGCTTCTCTGCGAATTGAGGAGCTAGTAGATGATTTGCTGCCTTTGGACGTAACTGAAGCATTTTCCTCTGAAGGAGCATGTTCAATCCATTTTCCCACCTTTCCTTTGAAATCTTTGTGATGATTGTGTCTTGGTAAATACCAATATTTATAATCACTCCTTTTCATCATCAGGCAATAATTCTTGTACTGACTGATGCAGTGCAGCAAAGGCAGTCATCAACTTATAGAATACACTCATAACGTTTAACATCACTCAGATTGTCATACGTATCAAGAAGTTGCTTTATTACATTTTCTTTGCTGTCAGCTTTGCAAGCGTTGCTTTTCTTGCGTTTTTCTGTTTAGTTAAAGCAGCTTCTGCGGCTCTTAAGGTGAGTTTTCTCTCGCGCTTTGTGCGCTCCGTTTGAACACTTGCAGATCCGTTTACCTCTTCTTCAGCCATACTAACAGGCTATACAATACAGATAATCATAAACACTGCTTCAGCTTCTTTAATGACTACATCGCACCCGCAATCATGTTGATTAATCAACATACGATCTCCGTTACGATCCACTTCCAGTACTAGTTGCACGTTTGAAAGTTTTTCAACTGAAATTATGGCTTCCTTCTATAAACTACTAAGCCATATTTCTATCGCCAAGAAACGTAAACAACAAGGTTAAGTTACGTTCATTCAGCAGGTATTCGGCACTCACAGGCTCTGTTCGAAACCGTTCCCTATTACAGAAATAGTGCACTATATAGTGTATTCGCCATTTTCTACTAGTGTCCGAATTCTCAACGGTTAATTTGATTCACTAAATAGTCCACTATAAGATACCCACAATGCACTACAAATTGTAGTGAACAGACAGTGTACCCTACAATTTCTCCTGTATACCACAATGCAATGTGATCGTGTCTTACCGAAGAAGAAGAAACAGCTAGCTAACATGTTAGCTAATAGAAACTGGTCTATTTACCGGTTGACAGCATTAGCAAATCAACAAAAGACGTATTAGACACCTCATTCGAGTTGCCTCCGTTTTGAACCAAGAGCAGCAAAACTGCAGGAATCATCGTTACAGGTCAGCTGACTACTTTATCCACCAATACAGGACAGGAGGTGATATGAAAGCTTCTGCTAGTCATTAGCTCACAAGCTTGTTTACCAAACCAAAACAGCTTGCTGCCATTAGCAGACGGCACCAAAGTTGACAAAACCACACTTGCACATGATTAGAATTTCAACAATTTATTTGTAATTTAATGTTGAAAACTTGTCAAAATCAATACGACCTGAGTCCATTTCAACCTGCTGTCATGATGCTTGGTTTATTTACATGATGCTGGGCGCATCCCGGTGCGTCACACGAATATCCAGCGCATTTTTTTGACGCAATTATATTTACTGTAGTGTCCGAAAATTTGTTTGGTCGTTGCCCATATAGTTCACTATATGATAAACACTACATGGGGAATAGTGAGTGAGGGAATGAGTGAACCATTCCGAACGCAGCCACATTTTGGTGTCCAGCGGTAGCTCAGGCGATGAAGATAGAAGCCAACGCGCGTGTGTGTGTGGCTACGCTAGTAAACAACCCCAGCATATGCCGCGGCAACCCAAAGTACAAAAGAAACAAACAAACTTAAACTTTCACTTGTTGAATGAACAAATAATCTATCTTAAAACCCGTTGAAAAACTGTTTCGGCTCTTGGCGTCCTGAAGCTGCATGCACTGTTCACAGCTGGTACTAATGACCCATGACGCCATCAACGGGTGTTAATTTATCAACAATTCAATGCCGAGGTTGGCCACATGGGGCACATATACCAACCACACAGTCTAACAGAACACTTCTTTATAATAAGGAATTTAACTTGTCTTTTTGATAATTATTCTTTCTCCAACATCGTTTTGGACAAGGAGAACACACAGATCACTACACAGCAGGATGATATTAGGCAACCACCAAAAGACTGTTTAAGTGCCACACCTTGTTGTTCACAGAGGGTATTTTCTGTGCTTCAGTGCCAACACCAAACCTTCAGGCCAAAGACAGTTCTCAACATGTTCTGTGACTTTTGTGGCAGGCTGGTATGTATTATAGCAGAATGGCAGTTGTTTTCAAACCCAACTCCTGTTTGTTTTTTGTTTTTATGTATACAGATTCTTGAAGGTTAAGCCTACTTGCTGATGGAAAATAATCTCAAAATAAATGTTAGTTTCACTCCACTGTTTACATAATAATCCATACATAGATAAAGCATATAAAAACATAAATGAATATCACAAATATAAAATATGCATAAAAACATGGAAAGACATTTTCAAGGGAAAATGAATGAATCATGATGAACTGATTCCCCTTAACTGAAGCATATCACTATATATCCCTGAAATGTCCTTAATTTGTAAAATAAAATGTCCTCTCTAATTGTATAACAACTATAAGTATAACAATTTGTATGTTTGATTTGATTTATATATTAAGAACAACACTACTTATACAATATACATTTTATGATGCTACTCTCATTCTCAGCTGTATTCCTTAAACATACAACATGATTATGACAAGGGTGTGTAGTGTAATTTCTTTTGATCGTAATCTACACCCACACATACAACATTCACGATCCTGCTTGTCCTCACAAACTTGTTTTTATTTTTTATTTGTCCCATCTAATTGTTCTTTCCGTTTTATAATTAATCACAGTCTCTGTGTACCCAGAAAGTTCAGCTTTTTCAGAATTGATTGTGTTTATAGAAAACACCGTTGACAACTTGGCATTTAAAAAAGAAAAAAAAGAAGCTTTTTTCCAACAACAGATAGAGCACAGTAATGTCAGCAGGTGAGAAGAATTACTGAACAGCACTACTACAGCAGAAGGCCAAAAGTGTGGTGGTGGCAGTGATCAAGTAGGTGAATAAATATGTAGATAATTCAGTTTGCATCGATACTCCTGTATTCTGAGTCTGGCCTTTATTCTCGAACAGGGCAGTTGGAAACGTAACCTATAATGATAATAATTGATAATTCGGGGAATTTGGCATGCATTCTAAATGGTTGTGATAATTTACAATTATACTGCTGAAGGGAAATATTTCACTTACTGTGTCTGCTGTGCATCATGTCATCATTTTAATGTGCAGCGACGTTAATCTCAGCAAATGTAACAGCGTTCAACTGTGTGCACGAATACATTAGGATTTTTTTTATTTGGCATTGATCTAAGCCAAACAATAAAACACACTGAAATGTTACAGAAGGTGATAAAAACTCTCAGCACCATCAAATAAAGAGACAGAGCACAAAAAAAGTACTCAGAGCCCTTCAACATAAAACTACATACACTTGAATATTCAGTATTTTCATGTCAACTACAGTATGTGACTGCCAGCATGACTTCCGTGTTTGTAAAGAGAATAACAGCAAGGCAAGTACTAGATGTTTAAAAACACAATGGGTAAGCGTAAGCATGCTAAATTATTAGAGATAGGAAGGAAGGCATTATCATTTTTCTTAGGCACAGATGAAAAGTTTTCACCAAATATCCCTTTATCACCAACTCTCTCTAGCTTACATTAAATACATCAGGGTTTTTTTTCATTAGTTTCTCAATAAAACCTTTAAATTCATCTACATAGTGATTAAATATCCCACACAAGGCATCTGCTACATGTGAGTCTTCTGGATAAGAATCAGTCGAGGAATACTAAAACTATTTTGGCAAGCCACAACAAAATGGTCAAAAACAATGGCATTGTGATTTATCCATAAGGTAAAGTGTGGTACTGAATACAATCATTTGAACTCCAAAAGGTAGAACAGAGAAGATCATGTTGTTAGCAGCGTTGACTGGAGTTGTGGTGGTTGAAGATTTGTATTAAAGACTAAAGATTCAAGTTGCCAGTTCAGGTGGGTCACCTGTTAACCCAGAGAGTGCTGCTTCTTCAGGCTGTCTGAGCGCCTCACTCTCTCCTCGGGGGTCTTTCTGTACCAGCTCCTGAAAGGAAAACACCCAGTTTCATGCTGAGATGCATTCACAGACAGTGGTTCAGATAATGTTCTTAACCATTGTAAAAAAAACAAAAAACAAGACTATACTGACCCCTGGCGGTTTAGCTGGCCTGGGACAGGAGCATTTTGGCCTTGGCTTGGCTTCAGGATCCTGGGAGAGGAGAGAGGAAGCATGCAGAGGACAGGAAACACAGCTAAATATAACGGGGCAATAATGACAGCACGCAGCTGCATTTGGTAAACAGCAGAGTGACTAATAAATTCCAGAGCTCTGTTTGGTACCTGTTGGTAGTGGGGCTCTTTGGCTTCCTAGCCTGGGCCGGGGATTCTCCAACCCTGAAGGAGCAGCAAGCGCACGCAATAAAAACACTGGTGATAATGAAAATATAAGATCTAAAAATTAGATCTCATACAGTAGATCCACACTGACTCAAACCATTAACATGCAGGCTATGAAACCTCTTCTTCTTCTTCTTCTTCTTCTTCTGCTTCACCCTCTCCATCTCACCTCTTTTTCCTGTCCAGTGACCTCTGTGTGGCAGCAGACAGCACCACTCTCTCCTTGGGGCACTTGGCTTTCTCCTGTGGGTTTGATGCCATCAGAAAACAAGGACATAGTTTTAAAGTTCACAATAGAATTAATGGTGTTGAGAGCGTAAGAGTGAGCATGACAGTAGTTAACAGTAGGCAGTGAGTCTATGTAATTAAGTGCCATCAGGTATCAGGTAACCATCTCTCGTAGCTTCCTCTCCGCACGCAGCTCCCTGTCCTGCTGCAGCAGTGCTAATCGATCCTCCAGAGGCATTTCAAAGAAGATGTCATGGACGTCATACAGGGCTGCACGTAACTGAGGGACAAGACACACACAAAAAAATACAAATAAAGATGATGTTCTCCTCTACTGTCAGTCCTGAGTATCAGTAGATGTGTGTTTCTATTTGTCTGTGTGTGTGTGTGTGTGTGTGTGTGTGTCATTTGTACCTGGGCTCTGACTCTCTCCTGCAGAGAGAGGTCTTGTGCTGAGAAGGTGCCTCTTTTCTGTGGAGCTTCAGTCTGGAATGAGCGGATGAACTCCTGTGTGTCCTGACCACACAAATACACACATTCACAAACATACAAGGGTTTTTTTTCCTCCCGAATCAGTAACACAACAAATACACCTGATAAAGCTTTTTACACTGACATTGCTGCTCTCAGGTGGCTGTGCACATTGCGGGTGTGGTTTTTGTGTGTATATGTGTGTGTACTCTCACCAGCACGGTCTGGCGCAGGTGTTTGACCTTCTCTATTTTGAGCAGTCGGCGTGTGAGGAAGCCGCGAGTAATGGCGCCAAGTCGACAGAGCGCCCTCTGCTGGTCTGCTGTCAGGACCTGGGGAATGCAATAAGGAAGTTATGTGAGACTCTGCGTAAACCCACACCCACTAAGAGTACTGACAAAGAAGATAAGAATGTGGGCTGATAACTTTTAAGAAATAGGTAAAGGTGAATCTATAAATACACACACACACACACAACTACTTTATTATACCCACCAGACTCAGCCTTGCTCGGGGCTTGCTAGCCCCACAGGTGGGCCCCCACAGATAGACAGGGGGCGGGACAGAGGGAGAGGACACACTGGAACTGAGAGGGGAGGGGAAACCTGGAGAGAGTAACAAAGAGAGACTGTCAGCGTAAACACACCACTTCGATGGGTACTGTATGAACTACATAGGCTTTTGTGCAGGTAGTGATGTTTCGCTGATAAATTTCTAGGAACAAGAAAGCCTCTTTGCCTTGTTTGTGGATTTAAGAGGGCATGCCGCATTTGCAATATATACCCACTGCCAAAAGATACCCAACACTGAGCTAATTTCAGATATTATTTTATTAATGTGATATTTAATAGTGTTCAGTATTTGTGTAAACAATTTGTGAATAATAACCAATAAAAGTTTGTGACACTAGATTCAGAAGCATGTAGGGGTCCAACTGAAAATCACAACATGAGAAACATCATGATGAAAAAATCATGATGTTTGAAATCACCCCACCAGTTAAATTGAATGACTCTCTGAGCTCAGTAGCATGCACAGCCCCCTCTAGCATTCACACAGGAAACACAGTGTCTCCTCATGGACCCAAGCAGGTTCCTGATGTACTGAACATCCTGGTGGTGACCCTGGGACGTCCTGATCTTGGTCGGTCATTTTCACTCCCTGTACGCCGTTCATTCAGCCGGTGAACAGTGCATCTGAAACTCCAGCCTCCAAGAGGCCTAAAGCTCTCTGATGTTCATCTTGGCATAATGAAGTAACCCAGCCACATTTCATGGCCTTTTATGGGGAACACTTTAGACACTGTTTTGGCTGTTTTAGACACAAATGACTCCTTACCATGAGGATAAAAGATTTGCACATAACCCCAACACTGGCTAGATAGGGATCAGTTTTAGCACTGAAACTACAGTGTGCATGATTATTGTTCACTAATGAAGTAAAAAAAAGTCCAATATAATTATCTTATGCTACATTCACCCAGCTATATAGCCCTTGAAATTGTGTTGCGTTTCTTTTAGCAGTGAGTATAGTCTAAAGTCCATGCGCCTTTTAGTATTTTTATTTTTTTATGGTGGCAGTGGGAAAGTAGACAGGGAGACAGAGCAGGGGAGTGACGGGAGAAAAACCTCTGGCGGGATTCAGTCGTTGGCCAGCTGGGCCCCCATGATGTTCCAGAGGCGGTAGACTTAACCACTCGACTATCTCTGAGCACGACATTATTTTGTCACTGCTGTTTCATGAACACCAACCAATTGATAAGTCTCCATGGTGAAACCGTACCTATACTGTGTCCAGGTGATCGCTCAGACGGTGTGTGGGCAGGGCTCAGTCCAGGGCAGGAGGGGCTCACAACAGGATAGCTGTCACTCACAGACCTGCGATCCCGCCCAACAGCATCCCCACTCAGAGGTCGGTCACACCCCTGCTCCCTCAATCTTCTGTCTTTCTCCTCGAGCTCCTAAACACACACACACACACACACACACACAGCACCATTATCTCTCTTGCTCGGGAGCAACTACAAAAAGTGGGAAGCCTTGAACAAGTGAGAGTGAAGATAACATTCATTCACAGTGGCATGGCAACCAAACTATATAATAAATCTCAAGCATAAAACAGTATTCCTTTTGGCCACTTCACCTAACCTGCACATATGCAAATGTACACACAAAAGCACAAAATAAATGGGAAATGTTTTTCTGTGTTCCTGGGCCTGTACTACTTTTAGAGGAGATATGGTGTAATTCCTAGTGCTGACCAGACAGAGGCGCTGTTGCTCTTTCTCCTGCTCAGCCAGGAGCAGAGACATCTGCAAGGCATGCTCCTCCTCCAAACGCCTCTGCATGTCCTCCAGAGCCTGCACTCGCCGCTGGGTCTCCTCTGATGACGTGTGACGTGCGCACACACACACACACACACACACACACACACACACACACACACACACACAAACATTTATCCATTACCAAAAGGTTTTTATCCCTTTCCTTCTGTTTTGTACAATTTTTATTTAGGAACAACTGTGGGACATCTCAGGGACATGAAATGACATAACTCACTTCATAAATAAATAATTATACATAAATAACTCAGTAGATTGTAGTTCATGTGTATTCAAGGAACTGAGTCTCCAATAAAGAGTTCACACTTTCACAGACTCACCCGTCTTGCTGGCGTGCTGCTCAGCTGCATTTCTGAGCACGGTCGGTGTAATCCTGCCATTGTTTGGCCTGTGAGGGCCATCAGCCTCCATCCTGAGTTTGACCTGAGACAAGGAGTCAGGAGTCACATGAGGCCTCAGCAGAGATGGCGAAGGATTCTCTATCTCATATGACTGGTTCAAAGGGGCTGCAGGGGTCCATCGACTGGGGGCCATGCGTGTAATTCCTGCCATGAAGCGAGGAACCCTCTCCTGGCTGCGGTCTATGTGCTCGACTCCAGAGTGGGAGTGGGAGGGATGCAGCTGACTGTCGAGGGTGTGACAGCGCCGGCGAAACCCTGCGGTTTGAAGATGGTCATGGTGTCCCATCGGGCTGGGTCCTGAGGCACTGACAGGGCTGCAGAGTTCCCGCACTGGACTGTTGCCACAGTGGCTGGATCGACGACTGCTACTCCCACTGCCACCTCCGCTGCCCACCAAGCCCCAGTGGTCAGAGGACCTCACGGACCCTGAGAGCGCCTCACCCCAGGCCGCCACGCTGGCACCCTCCCCCGACCTTCCCGGGCTCCTGGGGATGAGGTCTGCTGGGCCAATGGGGAAGGAGATGTGGATGTTACCAGCAGAAACAGGGCGTGGTCTGCGTCTCTGTGCACGAGGACTAATGCTGGGTTCTGGACTGGGGAGGCGGGCATACGGGTCAGGTAGACTAGGTGAAAGGCAGCCAGACTGGTGGGAATGGGGGTCATACAGAGCTTGATGCTGGGTCTGGGTCTGAAGTAGGCCTATGGGGCTATGGTGCAGACTGAATCCAAACTCAATGCCAGTGTCCCCCAGCGGACTATGACTCTCATTCTCCTTGTCAGAGAGGGTCTCCGGCGGGGGAGTCCGGGTGACCCTGTTGATTACCTTTGACCCTTGCTGACTCTGCTCTCTCTTCACATACTCCCTTGATCTCTTCAGAAGGCTATCCAGACTAATGTCCTCTTCCTCCTCCTCACTCTTCTCTTCCCTCTCCTCCTTCACTTGCTCCTCTCCCCTGTAGCCATTGAGGATAGAGGGGGGCTCAGAGCATGGCGTAGCGGGCCGATCACTTGTTTGAAGCCCAAATCCAGGGTCTCTGGGCAGCCCAGGTGAGTCAGTGACCAGGGTGTAGCCGTTGACTGTCTCAGGTTTAGGGGAAGGACAATATGGCGGAGTTGGCTGTCTGTCCACCTCTTCACTTGGTACTCTATGTACCTGTTAGAGATAATAATTAACCAATGAATTGCAAGTACATCAATCACCAATCATCATCAAATAATTGCTAATAATCTAAAATGACAATGAAGGAAGACCAGCTAATGACCTTATTTGCCCTATTTCACCAAAAATTATTTTATTATTTCTTAACCCAACCCTAAGATTAACCCTAACCCAGTCACGTCAATAGACTAATTCATACTACTGTATCACCTGAAACTCAGTAGACTTTTTAGTGACACATTATAGTAACTTGATAGTACTTGACGTTAAGTATCAGCATTGGACAATCCAAGTAAAATGTGAATTATACTTTTTTTTTTACTTTACTCTCTTAATAAATAACTCATTCTGGCTTTCTGCAGTACAGACATTTCCTTGTCTTTTGGTTGTAGTGCAAACATATCACAGACCACAACCACCGTATTCAAAGCCCAGAAATTTCAAAACTAGAGCAGATTAGCATGCTGACAAATTTGCTCTAGATGTTGAGTTGACAAGGCAGGGCCATAAACAGGTAAAAATAGCACAGCCTACTGGAGAAATTGTTGAGTCAGACAACCTGTACTCAAGACTGCAAATGTCACTAGAGATTCTGGGTCAGACTGTAATTCAATTTTTCTGCTATACTGTGGGATTGACACACAGACCTATTTCAAATACGGGTATATTTGAGAATTTTGGATGGAGCATGTTTATAAAAAGATATAAACAAAGTGTTAAACTGAGCATAATGCAGTAAAATCTAGGCTATATGATTTCTATAACTCTATGAATGTAGTATATGTGTATACTACAGTGCAAGGAGTACCTGCTCTTTCTATGAAACAGACTGCCCAGGTGAAAGCTAAAATCCCTATTTAATCAAAATGTAATCAAATGGGGATCATAGTTTTCACCTGGTCAGTCGAATGATTGTGGTCCTAATATTTTGTACACTGTAAACCTATACAGTATCACATTAATTTTACATAACATCCTATATTAATTTATTGTTGGCTATTAGGATCAGGATCCCCTACAAATATAAACTCCCTATTGGACCACACCCAGGCCTGTAGCCAGGGCCAGACTGTGCTGCTGACCTGAGCCTGGTCCAGGATGTCCTGAACCCGGGCCAAAAGACTGCTCCTCCGTTGGCTCTGCCTGTCCGCCTCCAGCTGGACCGCCCTCTGTCTGTAGTCACACATCTCACTGCGCTGCTCTGCACTCAACTGGAAATAGAACGTACACACATTTTAAATATTATTATATTTTATATTTTAAAAATACTTGAACGTCTTGAGGTACGCTTGATGGAATTTGCCACTTATGGAGCAATGTCAAGTGATAGCATCACACGTGAGAAAAGATCGAACAAGCACTCACAAAATGTATTTATCTGAGGTTGGTTTGTGATTTATTCTGTTATTACTGATAACATAATCTTCTCCCTCCTTAATCTCTGGGATGTTGAGAAATCTTGATGCCTTTCACACACACACACACACACACACACACACACACACACACACACCCTTCAGCCTCACGTTGGCCTCTCTGAAATCCACCATCATCTCCTTCATCTGGCGATTCCTGTAAACTCACTTGGTCAGCAGTCAGCAGCAGATGGATCCTCCTGACTAACATAAAACAACCTTGTTGTTGTTCCTCGTCATCAATTATCTCCTCTCTCAGCTGCTGATCTAATTCTGACCAGTGAGCCTCCATGTTTCAGATACGCTGTGTAACTTTCTCAAAGAACGGGTGTTTTTCGAATACGCTTAGGTAAATATCCCTTAGGTAAATTGAAATTGTCTATGCATTTGTGTGCACATGATACATAATTTGTGTGCACATGATACATAATGAATACATACAATGCTGACAGCATTGTATGTATTCATTATGTATCATAACATTCTTCTCATTGCTACACTGTAACCAAAATGAGTAAGCAATGCATTATTGTTACTATGGAGCTACAGAAACCCAGCCGCAGGAGAGGAGTCACACATACACAGCCTCTCCAGGGAAACCAACCAAACACATTGTCATTAAAAAGCAGAGTCACCTTCATGGCAACAAACTGGTCTAAATGCGTAAAAACGCCACCTTGAAACCTCTCAAAGACATTCATAAGCTATGCCTTCTGCCGACCTTTGATGAATAAGGCTGGAGTGACTGGAGTAATTTCTTGAACCAAATAAGCATCCAAGTTCCAGGCTTAGACAGCTTTTCACAACAGAGAGAGCGGCTAAGAAAGACCTCAATGCAGCATTTTCACCATAGTCTTCTAAAACTGTGAGATGGCGTAATTGGGGGGTAGATATGGTCAAAATTTCACCATCTATCCAACACAAATGTAAAAGATTGGGGTCAAAATCAAAGTCGTAGTTGTTCCTCAGAACACACACTGACCTTACAAAGCTAAATGGAAACTTTGGTGATTAATTGCCAGTGTCTCTACAGTCTGTAGAGACACTGGCACTTATCTAGTGTCTCAGGTCTCTTTATTTCTGCCTTACCAGTGGTGACAGCACAGCCTGTCCATGGAAGCGGATGATAGAGAGAGCCTTCAGAGGACCGTGTGGCTCACATGCCGTCTTCTTGAAGTTCCCCTCCTCCTGCAGTATGGTCAGACTTCGTAGACAGAACTCCTCATAGCTTTCCATCTCTGGACACCCGCACCTCCACACTCTGATTAGGAAACACACACCATGTAGCCTTGTCAGCCAGCTGTTAAGTTAAATGGAGAGTGTGGAATTAGACCGGGTGCTTGGACTGTAGTGTCAACACACTTGGACTGCAGCTGGGAGTGGGAAGACAACAAAGCCCTGTGATGTGAACCATGAGGGTGTGGGTTACTAGTCGAACCTATCTGCGATTGTAAAACTATGAGCAACTGGAAGAGCAGGACAAATGCAACAAAAGAGGGTCTGTCTGCCCTCAGCTACTGTATCACACTCATCACATTCCAGCCATTCTGTTCTATGGAGCCAGGCTGGTGACTGACTTCCATTTCCGGGTCTGATGGAAGTGGATGGGGAATCGTGTGTCTAATCAATAAAGAGTTGCTATTTCTGAAACGTTCGTCAGCAAATGGATAGTACAGACCCTTTAGGCAAGACAAGGCAATGCAGGGTGTAAGCCTGAGTCCTATGCTGTTGATATAGCTACACAAATTAGAACATAATCTCAATGAATCAAACATATATCCCGGCAAATTACTCAATCGTATGCCACTACACAATGCCATACATTTATAATAAGAACTGGTGGCTATAGATTAGTGTCACTGTCATTTGCTCCATAGATTTCACATATAAGAATTACGATTACTCCTATTTGTCTTAATTAATGGGTTTGAATAAAAGATAATGCACTTTCGATGCTCTCAATTCGTAGTGGTTTTTAGTCGCCTAATTACCGCACAGTGAATGCAATTACAGCCTATAGGTGACAGCACAGTAGATATGGGACTGCTTTTCCTCCAGCTATCACTCTACTGTAGCACAAAGAGCAAGCTTGACAGCGACAGTTTTCAAGGTAGGCTACATGTATGTCCGACACAATTTTGTAGCATCTCTGGAAGCCCGAAGCACCATGCTTTACCAGCACAGCTGTGCCCAGGCAGAATGACAGTTGACACTACATCAATGCCCGTTACCATTTTGTCTTACCTCGGGCTCAACGTGGCAATCACAATGACGGAAAAAACAAGTAATAGCACTCCTCTTTTCTCTTGATGGCGAGTATTATGAGACGGAGAAAATATCCTGGGAAACAGAGTGGTTGCTACGACCTGAACGGAGTATTTCTCCTCTCACTCTCCCCTTCAATCTCAGGTTCCCCATCACCATTCACTCTTCCGGGCCGCAACAGCGCCTCCTAGCAACAGCGCCTCCTAGCAACAGCGCCTGCCTGGGCCTCGTTCCATTATAGTCTTTACGTCCTCTCCGCTTTATCATTGGCGTCCTAAATCCTTCAGTCGTCGTTTCCATTCACGTAGAAGGGATACAATTATGCTAAAATGTTTTCAGTGGTTTTACTGGAGCTATGACTCTCGGTGGGAAGAAAGTAGCCTGAGGGAACTGGAAGAAAGTAGGCTATATGAAAAGGTGAGAAAAATGGAACGAGGCCTCGCCCCTTTGTCAAATAATTACCTCGTTGTTACTATTGCAAATAATTGTAATCAGTTAGTGAGGGCATATAGTTAGCTTCACCATTCACATTCTCGTAGACTGAAGCCCAGAGAGAGATTAGAAATTAAGTGCGTTGTTGGTTGTTAAAAATTTAAAATGAGCAAAAGTTCCAAATGTAAATCATACTTTTAACGTGACCTTTATGAGGGGTTGTGCAAGGACACAATACAGGCCACACTGATTCATTTATACCAACAGATAAATATGTCATCAGATTTCAATGATGTCTTTATTCTATTGAACATCAAATAATGACACATGGCATTATGACAAAAAGTCAGCATACATTCAGTAGCAAGCAGCATGATGTTGTCTGTTGTTACAACTCATCTTTTGGGGGCACAGGTGAGCTTGTGCGTATAGGTTGAGCAGTGCGCACATTTCCCTCGTTGTTCCGGAGTAGAGTGTCAATGTCACTGTCCTTAAAGGTGGTTTTGGAATTCTGTCACAAAAGTAAAATGCTGTTTGTTAAAAAAAAATAGGAAGAGCTTAATCTAATTAGTGATGGGTATTAATATTTCTACACAATTATAATTGGCACTACCTAAAGCCTACCTCAAAAGAGTGTCGTTTCACACCTACACATGCTGTTGACTGCTCATAACACAGGACAATATCCAGATGCTCTGGCTCTTTATTCACCAAAGCTGCATGGAATTGGTCGTAGTGATCATCTGGATGGGGATTCAGGGAGGAAGAATTAGTCATGATATAAAAAAAAAACACCCTGCAAAACTGCTTTGATTATTCCCTGAACTTTTTACCTAGCAGGTGTTTGCAGGAGGATGTCATTTTGTCTTTAGACAAATCACCATGCTTGTAAAACAGCCGTCTTTCACACACGTCTCCACTGATGAGGCTCTCAACCGCTCTCTGTCTGCCCTCAGCTGGGGCTTCCTTCATGACTCTCTCAATTTCTGGGAAGCAACATACCAATGCTTTTTTTTTTGCTTTCTCTTAAGGTAAAGAAAATGCCAACTCAAGTGAGGTACAAATGTAAAGTGCAATTAAAGTGCAATTTCTAAGAAACTAAAAAAGAAGAAGTCAGTATCACTTGGTTTAAATGCTCAAAAACACTATAAACTTAAGATATGTCTCATGCAGTCAGTCAGTTACTTAGGTGAAAATTCACTGTGCAGAATTTGAACATATAACTGTTGCTTCATTGTCTAACACAAATGACAATTCACAGGCAAGTTGAGTAGTTATCCATCCTACCTCGTGCTGTTGTCAGACAGCTCTCACAATAGGTGTCTGTTAAAAAAACAAACATGTAAGCAGGCTAGAGGCACAGACCAACAGAAACCAAAACAAAAAACAGCTTGACTAAGGAAAACAAGTGAGCAGTAATCGTGGTATTTTGTTGTACTACAGTAGTAATCTTTGTTTACTTACAGCGGTCCACGCCTTGAGGCTGTGCGGCAAACAGCTGAAATGTACACATCACAAAAATTAAGATTTTCATGGTCAGTGGCTATAGAGAGCTCCTGCACACAGTGAATTAACAGCTTGTTTTAGCACAAGGGGAAGCGCATATAGGCAGAGGAGTCAACTGAGACCGTCACTCAAGAGCACCGGCTCAGTCCTCTTCCCTTTCAGACGTTATGGTCACATGATCTCAGAGACAATGGGATCACATCACCATCATTCCACAAATGACAGGTGTCCTGTTTTTCAGGTTTTCACAATTTAAAGATATTGTTCACCAACAGACTTGTTGTTGGCTTTTTTTTAAAAAGGGGGCTGCCAAAGTTTTTCAAGTGCCATTGACTCCAAATACACATCTTAGCTCTATTTGTGGGTCAGGACCCCATATAGACCTAACTAAGATAGAGCCAACAAAAACAGCACTGGAGGAGTTAATGCAAGGGAATATGTTGAAGGGTTAGAGATAAATATAAAGATCCGAACTAGACTGGACAGCAAGGAGCAAGCCAAGAAATGTTTAAGTGGAACAACAGGTAAGTTGCTTGAAACTGGTTTAGTGTTCATCAGCTTGCTAGAATAAGATTGCAAGGATTTAGAGCTAGTGAGAAAATAATTTGAATTCCCATTACAGTTCACAGTAAATGATCAGAAATGTCTCAATGACAGATATTAAGGTTTAGTATCTATGAGGATGAGCACTATACTTCCAAAGGATGGGCAAACAAATTGAGAGCTTCATTTCATTCATTCAGTGATTATCAGGTGCCATGAGATACCTCACTGGGTAATTATAGTATCTCTTGCAAAACAATGAGTATCAATGTTTTATTGGAAACGTGCAAAAGATAATAATATTTAATCAATATTGATATTGATACTGAATAACAGAATTTTCAGACAGCTGTGTATGGCATCTGGATAGGCCTAGACTTAAAACACATTGTTCTTATGCAAAAAACATGGAACAGAAATAATCTAAAAAGTAAACAGTAGACAGTTTGGTTCAAATTAGTGGTAATCAGTAATCAAGACCACATTTCTGGAGCAATTTGTCCAATTGAGGAACTCATGTATGAGAATATTTTGCCCCACTGAATTTCATTAGTGCAGAACTGCAGATATGAGTGAAGAAAAATAAACCCACTCAGAATATCCATTCCTTCAGTACTTTCTTTCTTTGAGCTTACTACTACATGGTACAGTTTAGTCAAGCAATTCTCCATTTTTCAAGGAGTCATTCGAGGACACAGAGGTCCCTGGACCCTATGAGAACCAGTACTGTTGATATCTGCTCTCCCTCGCTTCACATGTCATGAGAGACATGTTAACAGATAATTCATGCACATCACATGCTTTTACTTAGCCAGGAAGGTGAATTAGTGGTTAGACAGCATTAAAGCTCTGTCTGGACTGACAGAAAAGTCAGGAAGTGCTGGACTGGAATAGCACAAACTGAATATTTGTTACTACAACACATTATCACAGTGAATCTGCAATGATTTAAACAAACAGTATTTTAGTATGATATAGTGTAGGGGCAGCAGGGTGGCCTATTGGTTAAACGAGACCACTTTTCAACTGCACAAACTGGATTCTAAGTTTTTGTCGGGCAACATCTGCCCTTCTGAAGTGTCTTTGAGCAAGTCACTGAATCCCTACCAGGTACACTCTTCTGTACCTGACCTGTGCTACCTGACCTGGAGGGGGCACGGCCAGGAAAAAGGGATCTTAGTAGTAGCAGTAGTAGAAGTAGCAGTAGTGGTGTTTTATTTTATTTTATTTTATGTTAATAGTTTGTGACCAGCCACTAAGGGGCGCTGTTTAGCCCACTGGAACGGCGACCACCAGGTTTGACAGAACCCATATTTGGTCATTTTTACCATAAAAGGATTGACGCACGTGACGTTGGTCTCGCACAGCGGAAAATATTACTGTGTGCGGGAAAGGCGAACGTTAGAGACAGCAAGGTCCTTTTTTCAGGAGGAAGAAACGTGCAACAGTTTGCAAAGGTTTAATAAGTTTAAGTTTAACCACGAGATAAAGCCAATTTGGTAAACAGTCACCAGGATTTACCCTCAACACTCCGCAGTAGAATGTGAGTAGTCTAACGTTTGTATTGACATGTAAGTTAATTCCGCATGTGCCTGAACTGTTTTGTCTGGGTCTAGAAGCTAACTTGGTTACAAGTCATCTCGTAGTTTAAGTTTGCTGATAGTAAACGTTTTGTTCGGCAGTCATATAAGCTGTTTTATGGGGAAACGTGTTGTGTCTTCGTGGACTTTTTGTACAGCATGACTTCTCCTGTGTGCTTATCTGCAGAGGTTTTACTGATAAGAGGGCAGGTAGACTCACTTCAGCTTGTTTTCTGTCCTCTCTGACCAGAGCAGAGTGAGACAATTTCTTGTGGTGCACCTTGGTGAATGAATGCTGACAGTTTGTTTATGTATTAACTGTACCCCTCTCTGATTTAATTACAATGATTGGTAATTAAATTGAATTAAAGCAAGCCGTCAAATTTAAAATAATCAAATATAACTTGAAAGTTGACATCTCCTGCTTGTCAGATGACTATTTCCTTGAACTTCACATCAGCAAAGGCAGAAAGCAGCATCCAGGCGAAGCGAGAGGTTTCACTTGTGCTGACCTCCGTCTTCGCTTAAATCCCGTCGGTCTGACTACACCGCTTTTTGTTGGCTGGCATTTTTTCTGCAAGAGGCTTATTTGGTTCAGCAAACAGCATAATGTTTAAGATCTTAGCAAGCTATTGGCCCAGCCGTGAGAGTCTCACATGTCTTTAAATCAGTAAAAGAAATTCTTCAGCGGGTATTTGTGTTTTGTGAATGCGTAGCTAGTATGGTGATGTTAGCAATGAATGTTTATGGGTTCTCTTTGCAATTATTTGCGGCAGTATGCATTGGCTAGCTATTCTGCTAGCTTAGCTGACTGCCCAAAACAAAATATATCTTAAATTCAGAAAGTTATAAGCATGCGCGAGGTGATTTCCCGCCCCTACGCTGTTCCCGTCTAGCGGACAAGGCTTTCCGTGGTCAGGAGTAGGATGTGAACTATCTTGGTTGTGTACTCTTTGGCAGAGGCACAGCCCGCCTTCTGCCGTTGACGTCCAAAGGTCACAGTGTGATTGAGTCCAGTCTGTGAACAAAGTGCTGGCCGGTAGATGGCGCCTCGGCCAAGCCTCTTTGCTCTCCAGCAGTGCAGTTATGATTCAAATATGTCTATATCAATAGGTATAATAGTACTAATGTGATACTTTATTGGTCCCTGCAGAGAAATTCCCTTTTCACTTGCCCTGCTGCAGTGAGGTCAAAGGTCAGGGTCAGCTATAGAGCAGCACCTCTAGAGCTGGTAAGGATCCAGTGACTTACTTGTTGTTGGGACTTGAACCTCTGACGGTTGAAGGGCGGTCCCTTTTAATCACTAGGCCACCCTGCCTCTGCAACACAATAGGATACAGTTTTTTTTTTTTTTCAGTTTTGGCTGACTCCTTGCTCCCTTTCCTCCCTGTGGATAAGATAAGATATATAAGTAATACGGTTCTCCTACACTAAGCAGTGTGATTATTGTTGATCTGGATTTGACTGTAAAGGAGATTGTTTGTTTGATTTGGTAAAATTATTGACCTATTACTGGTGGCAATACAAGTGCGAGTCTGACTGCAGTGTACCAGTGATATTTGTGTATGCCTTATCTGTCTGTATTCTGAACACATGTTTTTATGTCTGCAGCTGCCTGCTAATAGTTTTCAGTGTTTTATCTTTTGGCCAAAATGAAGCACTATATTATCATGATCCCAAGCTCCAAGAGCAATAGAACAAGGAAGATTTATATTCCAATGGGTTTTTCACATTCCACATACAGATGCATTACATTTATATGATGATACCGAGTTAGCACTGTTGATCGCTATGTCATGTGTTATTTGTTTGTTCTACATTAGCTGTGCTTCACTTGCATTGTTTTTGCTACTCCTGCGTCTTCTTTGTGTGATTATCTATTTTGGGTGGCAGTAGCCTAGAGGTTAGAGAAACAAGCTTGTGATGGGAAGGTCGCCGGCTCAAACACCCACACCAGCTTTTAAAATGTGGGTGGGGAAAGTGAGTGAGTAATGCTCGTCCCTCCACTAACAATTACTGCTGATGTTCCCTTGAGCAAGGCAAGTAACCCTCATCTGCTCCAGTAGAACTACTCGGCGTCCAACAGTAGAAGACTGTGGTTGTACTGGGCAGCTCCCAGTTGTCAAATTGTGGAAATGTGTGAATGTGAAGCAGGGTACTGCTGCAAAAGAGCAAGCATGCTCAGTCCACTTGGATAAATAAAGGTTAAAAAATATTGTATTCTTTTGTGCACTTTGTTTTGTTTCCACGTCCATCCCTGATTTGATCCCAGTTTGGGTTACACAGCAGCTTGTTGCACTATATTTATCTGGAATGTTGTGTGCTGTTTTGAGTAAAATGAGCTTTTTCTTGAGCTGTGGGAGCTTACTTCTCTTGCTGTGTTGGTTCACCATAGCTGAGTAATATGTCATAATATTGCAACATTACTTCCTGATTCCAACTTTTCTTCTTCTTACTCTCAGAATGTGCATTACAGTATGTTGTCGTCTAGCAATGAGTTGTGAGCAATTTTCCTACATGGTTCCATGGGCATCAACTGGGTATACAGCAAGATATAGCACTGGCCATACCTTCGCCTATCTGTGAGTCCAAATCTTGTGCTTTTTAACAGTATAGTGGAGAGCAAAAATCAACAAAAATGCCAGAAGCCATATGTTATAATTATAATAATATAATAATAATTATATATAGGGAGCACTCAGGACCAATGTACCCTCCCCTCTGCATTTGTGGAAGATAGTTTGGATACATACGTCTTATAATGTATTAAATTGACCAAATAATAACATGTTGTCAGTCATCGGTCAGTGCTCCTATTGTCTTCAGACATTAATGCGATATAAGCTGGTTTAGAAGATTTGGTGGCGACTGATTTTTGATGCAGGGAGCCTAGGCATCAGTGAACTGAGTCCCCATCACGGTTCAATATTACTTAAAATAATATTCCTCTCAAAGCACGGAGCGCAAGCAGCAGCCCAGCGCATGGCGTTGCAGTAATGTTGCTTTTTCCTCCAATAGATTTAAAGTGTGCGCCCTGGCCGACAATAGAGGGCCTGGGAGTGGGAGGATCAGCTCGGCAGCGATCCTTCTGGCTTTGTTACGCCTGGGAAGCCATTTTGGAAATCTGCTTGTTGTGCATGAGCATAACACTCACTAGCTACTTGCAAACTTTTGTGTCTGTCTGTCCACGGGAAAAATACTGCTGCGGGGATCCGTGAATCCGGAGTATTGAATACCCTCTGGGCTTTTATATCTTGGATAGAAGCGTCGGGATGCGGGCAGAAGTTTGCGCATCTTCCATGATAGTAATGTGTGGATCTTGTTCCTTTGGATTACGCTCATAAAGAATAACAACATACATGGACTCTCACCACACGGGCAAGTGGATGCGATACTCTAGATAACACCTATACATTGCTTTATTTATGCATTTAGTGGTGAAATTAGATGTTTGTAGCCATTTAATTTTATATTTTGCCCTTGCTGGGCTCCTTTACCCACAACTGTTTTGACAGCGAACGCAATGTCAGGCCTCATTTTGAAAGCGATTTTTATAGACCTGCGACATTATCAGACACTTAAAATGTTATATCCAACATTTGTAGTGGCCAGTAAGTGCGTATATTGACAGCGTAATGTTAATTACACCCGTATGATAAGAGATGGGAATAGTGCGCCGTAAGTCAGTGCTTTCATGAGTGACTGCGTTGTCCAAATACATGGCGTCTAAATTTAGCATTAGGCAATTTGAGAGTATAACTGGGCTTATATGTCATTTGGGCAGAGAATATCTGTAGTCACTATGAGCCTTGAAATCAATGTTTTAAACGGGACCGCTCTGAAACGCTGTTTAGACTGAGGTGGACCAACCACAGGCGCAATTGTTCATGTTCCTCATAGCAGGTTTGCGTAAAGGAGCCCGCAAAACAAAACAGACGTGCGAGGAGATGCAAAGTCATGAGAAAGCTGTCACTGTATAACATGTCACTGTTTAGACTGTGTGTTTGGGGGGGTCTGCGTGTTGTGATATTGTTCAGCCTGTCTCCTGAATTATTATTTAAATCCAGTTCCCATGGGCAGTGTCCCAAGGAGAGTTTAACGATGTAAGGTTCATTCACATGCAAAAACAAAATCTGTGGAACATAACACACTCTTTATTAGTAGTACTTAATGTCCAGACTATAATTCAGTCAGGCTGGTGGTTGAGAGTTTTCACCCCAGTTTTGCTAAAGCAAAGTTTGATGCCTATGTGCTGGCCTCATATAGGTACTGAGTGCATTTTACACAACTCTAACCCTAATTCTAGCCCATAGTGCAGTTCAGGTAGGAGGTTGGTATTTCACATTAAAATGCCCACATTCAGTGTCTGCATCATGATTCATTGCACTGGTTGTACCAGTTGGCAAGCCAAAAAAAACACTAATCCTGGCTGAATTAAAGTAGTCCGTTTGGCTTTTGCCTATTTGTTTCTATTTATCCCTCTTTTTGGCCTTAAGAGTTCAAAGCGGATTTTAACTCTGATTAAGATTACGGGTCCTCAGATTTTTGTGCTGGATTTTGGGAAATCTGGCGCTCCCTCCTTTCATCATCTCTGCCTGTTTGATCGAATGGCTGTCTTGTCTACAAGTTGCCTGGAGGAGTTCCCTTGATGGCTGTTATGTCAGCATTGCTTAGGAAGTGTGAAGAAAGTGAGCAACTTGTTAGCATAGATACATGATTGGCAACATGATAAGCAACTTCCTATGACCAGAGGGTCTGAGTCATTCAAACAGTCATAGGTCAGATGGCACCTATTTTTTTTTATGTTTTTGAGAGCAGTAGCACTTTGGATGGGGATTAGCCTATATTGGCTAGAATCACCTCAGTTCAAGCCAAACATCTTTATTCTTTATCTGGATTTAATTATGTTACTTTTGTGATCTACTAGAACCAGGCTTCTAAGACAAATGGCACTTACCTGGTGCTATTACACACTTGTATGCAATTTGGAATGACACCCTAATAGATTATGGACACTTGCTTTGTTTCATAACAAAGAGATTTGGACAGCATGTTCATGCAGTATAAGTTTAACTGTTGAGAAGCTCAACCCTCTGGGCCAGCTGTTTCCCGCCCATTACCTAAACTTAGCCCCACCCTTGGCTGTTTTTGGTTTTGTTAGGCTACTGCTTTTTCTGTGTGTGGAGCTTACTCACTCAGTCAGTATTGGAATAGATGTCCTGGTGAGAAATCTGCTCAATACAAAGAGAGAGAGGATCGTCATTATCTCAGTCCCATCTCTGCCAGCCAGTCCTGTCAGTTGCTGTCTGTTTGCTGATCGGAGAAGAAGAGACAAGTCATTCATTACAGCCCCACTGGCGTCCGTAGCCCTCGTCAACAACCAGCCGGAGCCAGGATGCAGGAAGAGGTCGGCCAAGTCTCGTCCACAGGCAGAGCCACAGTAGTATTGTTGTGCTCCTGGGGAACGGGAATGTCCAGCAGTTCTCATTAGTGACTGCCTGGGCTGGGCTTTTTGAAATTATTGTACAGCGTAGCAGTAACTGGTGGTTGTGTTTTCTTGGAGAGCAGCCCAGTGAATACGGCTACAGTTGATTTTGGGAGAGGCAGGGAGTTTACCAGTGTAGCATTGTATTTAAAGTCTTGTTTAAATGATAATTACCCTGAGGCAGAGCTTGAGCTCATTAGCAGACCTATTTTGACCGGATTATGAAATGTCTAAAATCAGGAGACAGGCTGAATATGGCAGTGCATGGGATTTTGCAACTGAATGGCTTTGTGTTGCTGTGTATGTGTGAGTCTGTTTGTGCTGTTTGTGCTGGTTATCCCCCTATCTCGGCTATGGCCTAAAGAGTCCTATCCCTTGCGCCCCAACTCTTGCAGTCTAAACAGAGAAGAATGACCATGGATTTTTCCCAGCTGCACACATACACGCCACCACAGTGTGCTCCAGAGAACACCGGCTATACCTACTCTCTCAGGTGAGACCTCCCCGCTGTGCTGCGCTGGCTGCAGCATCAAACATTCAGGCCTGTGGCACTTCAGTCACACTCTGCCTATCTGCTGTGACTCCAGGCTGTCCGGGGAATTGACTTAGATTGAAATGAAAATTGTCCTTGAGTCCCTGCTGCTGCGTTTGAATCAATTTTAGGCCTTTGCAAGTGCATCGTAGCTCTCTGCATGTTGGAAATGTCCTCGACCAGCAACTCATTCCATGTTTCAGATAGTTTCCAGATGTTGGTTATGGTTATCATCAGTCTTCCCTCCTTGCCCACACAGTCAGTTATTGTCTTATTCTGCCTTAAAAGAGTGTGCTATTGAATCCTGTCAGCCATCTCATGTAATTATATGCAACGCTGTTGTCCGTTCACTCGGCTTATTACGACATAGTTTTAATGTAGTAGAATGTCTAGTCTGCTGTATTAGACCAGAGGCTGTTTTACATTCGCTACTTGCATGCTGTTTCTCTTCCATGGTTTCTTTCCAGGTCTCTCCAGTGACAAAAGCTTGAGCTTATATTACCTTTAGGATTTTCCTTGCATCAGTAACCAAGTCCTGTGTCTCTCACCTGACCTGAGTGCTTTGATCATGCAGACTATTAGCTTCCCACTTTAAAGTAGCGGGAAATTGGCTACAAGCATAATTGCAGCATGAAATGCTAATTCATTCATTCATTCAAACTTTATTTCAGACTCAAGGTCCAGATATAAAAAACAGGACATAACATACAATGAATTACATACAAAGGATCAATAAAAGATCATGGTTTAAAATATGATAAAATCTCTCCGTTACTTTTGTTGATACATTGTTGTTGTTGGGTTTTTTTTATCTTCCTGAGGTCTCTTTAATAAGTTCATGCCTGCACTAAAGAAAAAATCCTGTGGTTGTGGTTTCGATGAATCTGCCCCATGATTCGGCCTAATGGTGCGTGTGCACGCGCTTGCATAGTTAATGGGAAATAAGGGAGTTTTATACAGGGTAAAAACAAAGCATATGCCAAGCTGCCCCTGTCCATACAATTCTGAGATTGTAGAACCAAGGTGCACCTAGTCTGCTTTGCACACTATTGTCTTTGTTTGGTTAGTTCAAGGCAGGACAGTCCGTGTTGAATATAGATACCATTGCTGTCACATCAACCTCTCCCATCTCGTATCTGTCTTCTTTCTCCTCGGATGCTCATCCCAGGACATTAAGGTGTGGTTGGCACTCCAACAGGAGAGTCTGCATGTGATGGAATGTGGTTGTCTTCATTGCTGTCACTACCGATGCCTCCGGCTCAAAAAGTGGAGAAAGGAATCTGGGTGTGTAGGCCAAGCGGTGAAATATCACTTTGCTCAGATTCTCACATTAGGGTAAGAGAAATATGTTGCATGACTTTTGCAAGCAGAAGCCTGTAATCATTTAAGTGAGAGTATGAAAGTCTCGTAAAGGTGCGCAAGCGTGTTTCAACAAACAGCCTGCCCTCTCATTAGATTTACAACTATGTCTTTGAGAAATGCACCTATACTGAAAAGAAAACCTCAGTCAGCAGAGTAACTGTGTCCCCACAAGTTCAGGCTCAATTCTCTTAGGTTGTGTGACACTTATATTAGTTGCATTCTATATTTGATGCAGCAGCTCATATAGTTTTATTGGTTGTTGGAGTGGCATTGAGTCACAATGTGAATTTGCCTATTTGGTGTTGTCACGTTGGTGATGGAGAATAGCAGAGTAATATTGGGGATGGTTCATTGATTTTTGCAGTACTGCAAAAGCATTGAGGGCCGAATTATCTGCTGGGTCTTATGTATCTATGCCACATTCAAAAAATAAAATAAAACAGGACAACAGACATATCTTTCCATAATCTTGATTCTGGGTCAACTTTCTAACACACATAGCGCAATCCAGCAATGTGAAATCCAGCCTTGGTAACCGGTCTTGAGTCACCCTGTGGAGTGAGGCAAAGCAAGATGAAAGTAAAAAAGCCTGTTTGACACATTACTGGAATGTGACAGGTCGACTGAAAGGCTGGAACAAGCTAATCGTGTTCCTCTGTATGCAGTCAGCTGAGAAACTATTAATGAACCTCGGTCACTAGCATGGCACTGATCCCAGGATTAGACTAATAGTTTATGCTTCTCGACTATCTGGTTGAGAGATCTGTGGCTTTTATAAGCCTGTTTACTACAGCTGAAAGACCGATGATTCTTGGCTCCCTTGAGAGAGAAATATCTCAACTAACAGAAGACCATTACATGTCTTTGTCTTGGTGTATTTTTTAAGGAAATGGTGGGACAGCTTGACAGTAATCGCCACTGTATTGCTGCTTGTTCAAGAAGTTCAGAAATATCAACCTATCAGAGGGATGGGGTTGGTGTGGGGGGTGTCCTTCAATGAATGAGAGAGAACAGTGCAGAGACGGATGGAGTCAGGTGACAGAGACCGTTGGCCCATCTGTTGTCAAAACTCAAAAGACCAGAGACAAGTTTGTAGCATTGAGTGGTCAAAGAGAGAGAGAGAGAGAGAGGCCAACCAATCACGTTCCGTTTCCATCCACACTGGAAGCTTTTTAGAGCCCCCCACATACCAGGGAGAACGTGCCCAGTTGAAGGGAGAGACCATCACAACTTAGACCACCAACTGTGCGTTAATTGCCAATGTAAGACCATTGTAACTAAGTGAATATTCATTAAGCAGTGAGGAAAAAGCTTTCATTGGTATATTTATAACCTAACACGGTCTTTACTTGTGTAATGGGAGGTTTCTGTGCTCTCTCACTTCCTCCCAGGTGCTCTTATTCTCCTTTTTGCTGCTT
Source organism: Centroberyx affinis (assembly GCF_046629955.1). Taxonomy (NCBI): domain Eukaryota; kingdom Metazoa; phylum Chordata; class Actinopteri; order Beryciformes; family Berycidae; genus Centroberyx; species Centroberyx affinis. The sequence continues at coordinate 29,499 of NW_027280307.1, read as the reverse complement.
TTGAAGGGGGTTGAGCCAGTGTTTTCAGTAAGGGAGTCCACAAGGCTTCACCCCATACACACTGGCCAGATATACAGCTAGATATTGTCTGACACACAGAAGGCCCGTTAAGGAGGAGCTTCTTAAACAGAGTGGCCCAACATTCGTATTGATACGCTTGTTATTGGATAGGTCCATATCTGTATCACAATGAAGAAAAAAATCCTTGGGGTGTGTGCAGATCCTGAAAAAGGAATGTCTTGAATCATATTATCTAACTGCAAAGCCTTAAAAAGGTCTTGAATATGGTTAAATCTAGCATTTTAAGTCTTTAATTTTAGAGGACTTAAAAATGTTGCGGTTACTGGGTGCGCCCAGTCATTCAGGCCAATTCTGATAAGTTTATTTTCATATCTAATTCAGTTACAAAATTGGTCTTATATTTCATTGTAACTGGCATTACAAAGTTACAAAGTCTCAATTTTACATCATGAAACTTGAAGAAAGCTTTTTCTCCACAAAATGATATCCTCCATTTTGAAAAATGTAACATGTTGTCTGGCAAAATGATTGCTGGCATGAAAGTAAAACTCACTTAGACCTTTGCTTGTCACAAATGGTAAGTGACTTCCATCACAAGTGATATTTCTGAGGCAGTCATCTGTATTTTTGAAATGCATAGCAGTGCATCAGGTAGCCTAATCTTTTTTCTTCCTAAAAAGGATTAATAGCTTTGTAGAAGGAAAAAGTTAAACCTTCATATGCACAGTTAAGCTGTTTGCACAAAGCTAAGTTCTGTTGACTGAAAGTCAGTAATGTACTACACATACGCCCACAGGGAAAAAGGTGGTGAGAGCTGCTTGTACAGTACATGGAAATGCCTTCATTTGAATAAATGTGTAACCTCATAATTTCTCCTTCATTTCTTTCTCTAGCATCCTGTAGGTCTAACTGCCATATAGACTGGGATTTAGTAAACAAACACACAGTCAAATACACACTTAAAGGGCCAGCAGTGGTCTAGAATTTACAGAAGCTGGTTTGTGACCGGAAGGTCCTCCGTTTGAAACCCTGGACCGGCCTGAAAAAACTGGACGGGGAATTTTATTAATCTTAAACTGGAGGGGGAAAGGCATTTGTGCATTTGTGGCGAATAAAGTTTAATACTTTGCATCCTACTAGGAAAGTGGTACAGTCGTGCTTCACACTATCTAGTTCGCCCCCTCTTTGAGCTGCACCACTAATTCAAAGACAGACCAACTATGACCCTGGCCTTACACAAAGCAGTGGTGTGTGTCTCTGTGTGCATGGTGTGTAATGACGCCCCTCCATATTTCATGATCAGTCAGTGGAAGTGGGTCAACAGGGCCTCTGGTTGTAGGCAGTGTTTTCCCTCATAAGTGATACCTGAACTGTGACAGTAGTAAGCAGTACTAGTGATTAGAGACAATGGTATAATAGCTGTCTGGACAGCAGCAGTAGATAAAAAGGTAAGAAATTGGAGAACAGATAAGAAATGTGATAACTTAAAAGGGCTAGGCCTTACAAGTAACACCTAGGCCTGGTCAAGTACAGTTCAAATACAAACTGAGCCCAGGGGTCAAATAGCTTTTTACAACCCTAAAACCAGCTAAGCCAGAAATTTCACTAAACCCAATATTTTGCAGTACTGTATTTGAATCTGAATCTAACATGAATCCAAATGAATAATTGAAAATTTCTTCCCAGCGTGAACTCAGTTGGTCCTGTCATGTTTGGGCATAAATGTCACGCTTTGCAAGACGAGGTTCAAGGGCGTACCCAAAGCAGGCTAGAGGTCTGTGTACCGAGTGCCAGTTGGGCAATTGTTGTCCATGCTGCAGTCACAGTTGTTGTGACATCTGGTGTGAGTGTGCCTCAGTACATGCACCACTGGTCAAGCTCCAAACAGTTAAATGACAGCAGCTGGATGATTGTGAGCCAGCCTGTGCCATGAGGGCTAAACTCACAGCAATGAAGACATTTCTATGGCTGTTTCCTGCTTTCCAAGTTCCGACGATAAACAGTGCCTTGGTGAATATGAATTTTAAAACGGAACACATCTCCTTAGATGTCACAGTCAAATCGGACATGCACTGAGGTATTTGACTGTAAGGGACATTTCAGAGGCATTTTTGTCTCTGTGCCAGCTAGCCTTGTGCTCTGGTTTCGTGTGACGGCATTTGTCCGTTGGAAGTAGTAAAAGCCCAGCCTCTGCTGCTGATCACATTCTCTCTCACTCTCAGGCTAGAGAGCTGTTTGGAGTAGTCTCCATGGCAACCACGGCAACATGAAACGGCGCACTCAACGTTTGGAGAGTGTAGGACACCACAGAGAGAGAGGAGGGAAAAGAAGTGCTGTCTGTGGGAGGGAAAATGAGGGTGGGCTGGAGCGATCCTAATCACAGTGCCAATTTCTACCCACCCAGAGATAGCCAGATGGAAACATGAGGGCTCTCTGCTCTGTCCCAGCCTCCCAGTCCCTGGCCTCTGGTAAATATAGGCCCCAGCACCTCAGGGGAAAGAAGACTTTCTCTACTCTGTAATGGTTTTAGGAAACAGGAAGGCAGGGCATGCTATGTATCCGGATACTGTGTTCTGATTTGGGGTTTTCCCCGTAGACCACCAGAGGCTCTCCAGATCTGATTTTCAGGAAAAATAAGTTTATTGAAGTCTAATTTCAGTAAACGCTGAGAGTGGTGCAACAGTGTTCTAGGGAGGAGCTCAGAACAGCTTTTGGCAATGGGAAACTCTGATACTACGCTGTGCCTCGCTAGGCCAGGCTAGATCATCCAGAGTCTCTGTAGGTACGTTTGTTTTTATCACTTATCTAACCAATGGAGATGTAGATACAGTATGTTTGCCTCAAATGTGTTTGCGTTTGCATTGTCCCACGTCTCATATTCTATGCTGTGTATTAGAGATGAGGGAGAAAACATCATTTATGTTGTTGTGATTGGATTGAGTGTACCAATCTTATTCCTTTTCAATAGGTGACTTACAAAGTTGCCAATAGAAAATGTCATAGAAGTTGTGTCATAGAAGTTGTGTCAAATATCTACAGGTTTTGTTTACATTTAGCAAGGTGAGGTGAACCAGCCAATTTTGTTGTGTGTGTATATATATATATATATGTGGCAAATGGTTAATGGTTAGACACTAGCATCAAATCTCATTGGTAACATGGGTCACTTCTGTCCTACTTAACACATGCAGTAGGTACTGCCTAACATGTTATTTTTTAAAAATTGTTTTGACTGGCAGTTTTTGCTCCACCTAGGAGTTTCGTTGAGAACAACACGCCCCTTCTTGTAAAAAAAGATTTTTCCTCTTTATGTGTGTCTGTGTGTGCGCGCTTGCGTTTTCTGGTACGCTTTTCTAACCACACTTGTGGTTTTGGAGCTGAGATTTACAGCCCACGTGGTTTCTATAATCTGTCTAAGCGCTGTGTATGTGTGTGTGTGTGTGTGTGTGTGTGTCCACCGCAGACAGAAGCCAATGTTTTCCTTCCTGGGGTCGGGGCTAGGGGGGTCGAGTGTTTTACTAATTGATCTCGCTGCAGTAGGTACTAGACTTGCATCTCTGAACTTCTCAGAGACCTCAGACTTGCTGCTTCTCAGCCCCTATCAGATCAGTTTCCATGCCTTTTTAACATTAGCAGAAAGGTGATCTTGTTCATCTTAACTGTTTTGCTCTCTGGGGAAGCCGGGCAGATAGCAGAAGAAATCAGTTGTTCCATGGACTTTTTCTGATTAGATTCAGTAAACATTTATTCAGTTTTCAAGTCAAGTGGGTTTTTATGCAGTTATGCTCCAAACCTCTTTTGGGAGCTCTTCCCTAATGCATTTAGCTCTGGCAGCACCCATACAAAAATATTTGTTTAAATCAACACAACTTCATTTACACCTGGTATTTATGTTATTTCTCGTTGTTTGCATTTTCTACACTGTGATAGGATTTAATTTTTTGCGTACATTATGCAAAGCAGGTGGGGAGGTGGCACATGTCAATAAACCAAACATGGTAGGTATAAGGTCACCAGAGTTGATATTACTGTATAGCCTTACTTACTCTTCCTTGGTCATGGAAAGGGTTATTTTCTTCTGTCTACGACTCTAGTAGGAGGCAACAGAAACGACAAATCATTTTTGCCGCAATTGTGTTGGTGCCTGCTGTGACACACACACTGCTATCAAAAAATCAAGTTTCTTGTTGGCTCCAGGGTACGTTATCCTGGCAGGCCGCGGTGATGCCGTTTCTACCCCATGGGCAGATACTTTCTTACTAATGCAAACACACTCTTCATGTTGCATTTACACCTGGCTGACTGGCTGAGATCCGCTGGCAGATCCGATCACATTCCGAGTGCAATGCTTGCTGTGTGCATTTGCACTGTGCATTAACGTGCACTTTTCCTTATCCACACACAGATCCCATTTTAATACCAGGTGTGAATGGAGTCAACTTAGTACTAAATGTGTAAGCCTACTTGTTGAATTAATCTGTTCCAGTAAACTCACATAACGGTGGTAGTTATGGTTGGAGAGAATGGCCTGTACTGGCAGACACTGATCCCCTACCTGCTTGTTTGTTGTATGTCAGTCTGTGTAAGAGTGTCCACTAAATGACTAAAATCTAAATGTAAATTTATTTGTAAAATTTGTAAATCTTATGTGATCTGATTCTCTCTCTGTGCAGTTATGAGTTATAATAGAGCTGGCAGTGCCCACTGAGTGTGGGAAGACTGGGTATCAAAGCTGGTGTTATGTAAGGAGAGATTCCAGGCAGTGTCAGGATGGATGTGTCTCTTTTTTTCTCCATAAATCTCTGCCTTTCTGTCTGTCTCTTCTGCACTCGCTTCCTCACGCACAGTGTCCACCTCTATTTATATCATTGACGTGGGCCGTGGGGGCAGCCTGGGAGAGAGAGGCACACAGATCGATTCGCAGACCCGGAACAACTGAAATGGGTTTGCAAACAAGTGAGACATTGTTTACAGCTTCTTCTAATGTGACAGGCTGGGATCTGAACAGCCTCTAATTCTTTGACATTGTTTTAGTTTGTTGAGCACGTGTGCTTAATGGTGATATAATATGGAGGGCATGTTTGCCAACACAATATTAACTGTTTAATTTTGTATAATCCAGACAGGGTTTTGGCTGCTGCATTGTTAAAATAAAGAGCTGTGTGACAGAGTGTCCATTACTTGCCAGGTAGAGCAGAGGGTTACATTAACGTTCCTGCCTTGCTGTAGGCTATACAGACAGACAAGCCTCTTCCCTTTCTCAGACACACCCTGCCCTGCCCTACCTGGGCCTCCAAAGCCTCAGGCAACGAGTCAATGGCATTACAAATGCATGCTGCATCATTGTGTACTGGTGTGATAAACTAAGATGTGTGTGAGCATGCGTACACATACTGCTGTGGAAGAGGAGTGCCTTGGCTCAGGGCGTAGACTAGAGGCTAGCTGCCTTATTAACTCTGCAGTGTTCCCTGCAGCCACAGCATGTGTGTGTGCAGTGCTTGTTAGAGTGTGTATGTGCACCACAGCAGCTGTTAGTTTTGTCTATGAAATTAGTCTATATAGTGCACACATTGACTGTAGCCTGGATACACTGGATTGACTGCTTTTTAGCTCATTGGCTGTAAGGCCCAGTGGAAAAAGTTATTTGTCTCCAAAGTTTAAACTTGGCATTCAAGACAAACTCTGCACCACCCCTCGACTATTTGAATTTCAAATTTGACTCAGTCCAGCCACATGTAGCAAAGTGCATATAACGGAAAGGTGAAAGTTCTGCTGACATCCTGCACACCTGTGCTAAGATACACACTCTTATCTCACTCCTGTGCTTGCTCAGACCTTGCCCTCCAGGGTCTCCATGCTCTCTACTACAGGGAGTCGGAGAGAGAGCTTGCCACGGCAGTCAGTGGCGCTGTGTGGTGGTAAATCTGCTCCCTTCCCTCATTTCTCTGCCTAGTTGTTGTTGAACAGTCCCTTGTCCTGGTCCTGGTATTACAGGGATTATTCAGGGTTTATTTTAGGGAATAGTAGGGCTGGGCAATATATCGATATTATATCGATATCGTGATATGAGACTAGATATTGTCTTATATTTTGGATATCGTAATATCGTGATATGGCATAAGTGTTGTCTTTTCCTGGTTTTAAAGGCTACATTACAGTAAAGTGATGTAATTTTCTGAACTTACCAGACTGTTCTAGCTGTTCTATTATTTGCCTTTACCCACTTAGTCTTTATCAAAAATCTCATTGTGTAAATATTTTGTGAAAGCACCAATAGTCATCCCTACAATATTGTCGCAAAATCGATATTGAGGTATTTGGTAAAAAATATTGTGATATTTGATTTTGTCCATATCGCCCAGCTCTACTTACAACTGAACGTTTAGCCCACTTGGTAGAAAATACCAAGTGATATATATTGTGTATCGCCACTCAGCCTAAAAATACAGAGATATGATTTTTGGTCCATATCGCCCAGCCCTAGGGAATAGACACTAGGCAGACAGAAAGACATCATGAGAGGGTCGTGTTGATCGGGTACAGCAAACATGACATACTAGTGTTGGAGAATAAGTAAAATATATCCCACGTGAATGCACATATTGCATGTGAACAAGGCTCAGGTCTGGAAGGACCAGGACATGTAGACCCATACATAAACACATTTACATACGCACTCCTTGGCCAGCTCAAATCCTGACAAATAGAGGCTAGCTCTAGTCAAATTCAGTCTGACGAGGTACAAAGGGAAAGGTGCTGCCCTGGTCGTGTGTTTAGAGAGGCGGCAGGTGAAGAGGCAGGCAGGAGGCAGAGCGAGGAGTAAAGCACATAATTGGCTCTTGGTGGGAGGGTGTAATCCTCAGGGTTCAGGGCCAGAGAGCAACATTCACAGCACACATGCAAACACAGAAGGCAGGGCACAGTCATATTCATATTACTGATAGTATATTGGGTGTCCTTATATGTGTTATATGTGTTTATAATTTCTGTTATAACACATGCACCATTGTGCTGTCTGCAAGACTTTGCCTTGAGACGCTCAATATTGTGCAAGGGAAACTGACCATATGCTGTTCCTTTAAAACAAACAGCTTTTGTTTATACAAGAACGTCCCTCCCTCTCAAGTGTCCACAGCAGGAAGTTGATTCTCCGTCCTCCAGTGAGTGATAAGGTGCTCTGCCCCTCCTCCTCATCCTCCCTGCCCTGCTTGTCTGTGGAGTTAGCCTGCATGACCTAGTTGAGCCAAATGCACACAACCTGCAAGGAAAATACAATGTAGTGAGGTCATTTCAGTTCAGCTTGTCACATCATATTTGATCATACGAGACCACTGTTTGTACTGGTAAACACGACTCTTAAATGAAGTGATTGATTTTTTTATGTCTCCAAAAATTAGATAAGATAGAAAAGGAAAAAAAAAGAAAAATAGGCAATATCACATCTAATTATGCCACTTATTACTTTTAGCATAGTTTGTCTGTTTGTTTATACACTGGCAAGAGGGCACAACTTAGAGAGGGTATTTAGAGTGGTTTCAGCAAATTTAGCAATTGCTGGCCTGTTCGCTGTTAGTTTGGGTTGGAATGTCGGCCTTGGCACAGAGTGCTTACTCTGCCGGGGGGTGTGGCCCAGTGAGTCACAGTTACAAAACGCATGTCAGAGTCAATATTTACAGCATTCATGGTGTGTTTCCACTTTCTGCTGGCTCAGAATTATAGTAGAATATCTTGGCATTCTGTATACTTGGGTATGCTTATCTGGTTTCCAGTTTCCAAAATTGGCTCGTCTCCCATACACACAGTCCCCATTCTTCTTGTTTTTTTTCTCCCTCCCCAGCGTTTTATGGAATGAGTCACTTCCCGTCAGACCCGCTGGCAGTTGCGGGGAACAACAGCATTACATCTAGGGCCTATGTGTGCTTTCTAAAAGGACTGCATGTCCCTGTGTTTTGGTTGTTTTTGTTCATAAAAGAAAGTTTCTCTGAAGTTGATTTGTTGAGACGACCCACAAGTCGGGGAAAGTACAGGATATCCTCGGTCAGTATTGATTTTTGAGGTTGGAAGTTGTTCCGGTCTGCTCAAAGCCTGTTGTATTTGAGTTTGTTTATCTCCAGATTGATTTCCCTACAGCAGAGACATGAAACCTCCTGCCCTGTGATACTGTCATACCTCTTTTCACCATTCCCCTTTTCTCTCTCTCCCCTCCTCCCTCAATCACTCACTTTCTTCTCATTTCTCTTGCCATCTGTCTCATATCACTGTCTCTCCCACTCCCTAACTTTTCTCTCTCTTTACTCATAACTATTCCCTCCTTACTCACTGCTGTCTCTGTCTTCTTCCCTCCTTTCTCTCTCAGCTCCAGCTACTCGACAGCAGCCTTAGAGTTTGAGAAGGAGCACCAGATTGCTCCTGTGTTTGACTCACCCAGGATGTCACGGCGGAGCCTGCGTCTGCAGACCGGTGCCGGTCTCTATGGCAACGAGAGCCTGGCCGACTACTCCCAGAGCCACAACAGCAGCAGCAGCAGCTACACCAGCAGCAGGAGAGAGGCACGGTAAGACTGGCAATGGACACACACAAACTCGCACACAGTGGACACAATGCACTCAAATTCCAGAGAGTAATTTTTTTATGTATGTGTCTGAATGGCTGATCATCTACTTATATGTCTATCTGCTTGACCACATCTATATCTTCTGTCAGCCTGCCTATCTACATGTCTCTCCTACATGCATACACACAAGAAAACGTATCACACCTCCATGTGTTCCCTCTCTCTGCTCTCCTAGGACGGTGCGTAGCAGAAAGCAGCAGTCCAGTTCCAGCTCCCAGTCTTTGTCCCTGAGCCAGGCGGCCACGCCGAGGAAAACCTTGTCCTTCTCAGCCGCTAATACCCCTATTTGCAGCAGCAGCAGCATTCAGCAAAGCAACTGCGACACCGATGCCTCCCTGCTTACCTCCATCCTGGACCAGTCCAGCCTGAGGCAACGCACCGTCACCGCAACCACCAACACCACCACCACCACTGTTGATGGACACTGGGGTCAGTACCTGAAAAATGAAAATTGTACCACAAATTACTTTTTTGCAAAGACTGAGGCCAAAAACCAACAATGCATTACTTGCATCGACAGTTTATAAGTTAAAATGGACACCTTCTAATTTAATTTCTGTACACTCTTTAGGACGTGTGTAACTGTTAACTATGACATTTAAATCTGATATGTGCAAGGCAGGGATTGATTAATTGTATATCTGTTAACAAGGGGGATGGTGAGGCGGTTGATATTGTGTAATCAGTCTCCTGAGACACCCACTAATTGATTTATGATAATAGTCAGTGAGCGTGTACTGGATCACACTGACAGATGCTTTATTTTTTTCCAGGGTCGGGTCACAATGCTGAACTTGCAGGTTAGTAATGATAATCTTTCCAGAATTAACCTCTCCTATGAGATGCTAATGACAGAGCCCCTCAATAACACCTATGCTTTGTGTATTTGTCAGTTAGGGCAGAGTCTGTGGGTGCATCTGTAAGGACGTACGCACAGGAATATCCCAAATGAGACGCTAGATGGCACTGAGATTAGATGTGCGAGCATGTGTATATTTACTGATGCTCTGTGCCACTCCAATAATGCATACCCCTCAAAAACCTAAAAAGTTCTAACGTACTTTTTTCAGTCTGCTTTCCAACAAATGACTTTTGTATGTGTGTGCTCCCACAGGGAGGAGTGCCAGCATTCACCACAGTTCATCAGGTGTCAACGGAGACGTCAGCGCTAGTGTCTCGAAGTCCCACGCCACGGTCGTCAATGGTTACATCTGTAAAGACTGCTCTGTACACTCTCCGAGGACGGACGCCCTCACCACACACTGTTCATCCTCATCTTCATCATCTCAGGCTGCCGCAGCCTCTACCAATGCCCTCTCCTCCTCCTCCTCTTCCTCATTATCAGCCACCAGCATATACTCCCGAGACAAGAGTCGGAGGAACAAGACAGGTGAGATATTTTCTCAAGTCATCCTGCGCTAGCCCGACTAGGACTGAAACATCATATCTGAAATGCAGACATGTAATGTCTTTGTTCTTCTGCTGCTTTGTTATTATGTGTTTTCTCCCCTACTGGAGTCATTTCTTAAGTTGGCAAACCAAACAGAAGCCCCCTGCCTCCGATTAACAAGGCAAAACAAAGCATCCAATGTGTGTCCTTAGAGTTATTGGAGTTGGAAGGCGAAAGGCCCATATCTCTGCACCTGTCAAGTTGTGATTATGAGGATGTAATCTTTAGTGGTGTCTCTCCCCAGGTGTCCTGGTTTCTATCTCTAGCACGTGTATGCGCTACAGCAGACGAGCCCTGGCCCCCATAGTGTCCTTAGTCACCCTGCTCGTCAACAATGTGCTCTGGCTGGGTTCAAGGGCCAAGAGCCCTGCAGGAAAAGGTACACAACGTCAGAGAGGCTCTTCGCTCTGCATCCATTCCCCATCATTCTCTCTTTTTCTCTTCTTTCTTTTGTAGTGTTATTTTTTTCCAGAGTCACTCAACTCGGAGTGAGATTCTCCATTAAAAATGACTACAGTAGATCCATAATGGATTTTAGATTGATCTCTTCTTTGCAGTGCAGTCAGGTTCTCCTCTCCCTGTTGATTTCCATCTGAGCAGCCTTCTCTTCATCAGTCTTGATCTCTCTGTGGCTGAGTCATGGTCTATTTATATTCCATGTGACCTTATTACCTTTCCTCTTATCGGGCTGTGCATACCCACCTGTCTTTCTGTCATCTAAAGGTATCTTCAGAGGACTTCTTTGTAAATATCATCTGCTTCACCTCTTCATGCTATGCACCCATTTTATTGGAGTCTTTTGTACTTCTCCCTCTCTCTAGCCACGACCCAAGTGTGTAATGGAGTTTTTGACTCACCAGGTGTCCTGGCGTCCTTCTCTGACTCGGTGAGACAAGCAGTGTCCTCCAGTTTGTCCCGTCTGTGGTTATTTAAGCAGACCACTCTCCACAGGATGATGGGCTACAGGGCCAATGGCTATGAAGGAGAAGGTACCCACCATTACTACAGAGGGCAAAGGTCGGGGGTTGCAGCTCCTGACCTCACCAACCTCTCATGCCGCTCTTCTATTAATAAACTTGTTCATCCACTGTCCTCCAACTCACAATTTCTCCTCTTCTTAAGCTCTTGTTTTTATGTTGAAAGAAGCTTCAGATCAGGATAAATATGTAAAATTGTCTGATACTGACTTCGCAGGAGAGTAATGTGTTTTAATTTTCTGTGAGGGTAAGTTGTAAGCTCTTTGCAGAGCTTACAACTTGCCTCTCCCTCTCTCTCTGTCTGTCCCTGTCCCGCTGTTGATCTCCATTACTAAGTTGATTCTTTTCCACAGCTCCAGGAGCATTTCAACCACTTTTTCGATGGTTTATCTTACTCCAAAGCGGGTTTCACCACATCACTTTATTGTTGTTTCTGTCCGTCAGTTGTCACTGTGTCTATTCTCACAACCATTTTAGGTTTCATGCACCTCTATTCTCATTTTCTTCATAAAGAAATTTAGCATCTGTTGTCGCCTTGGTGGCATGCAAATTTCTTCTCCTTCTTTCCTTCGGAATATGGTTTCCTCATCCATCACTTATTTCATCATCACTTTCTCACGCAACATTTAGTTTTTGTTATGCAAATAAATGTATTATTGTGTCTTGCAGCTCACTCTAGTTTCTGTGGGAGCATGAATGTGAAGGATCTGGTGACTGAAGATGCACATCTCAATCTCAATGGTTCCCTGTGTAAGTACACACAGCTACACACAGCTACACACTCACACACACACTGTGTCAATCTCCATCTCTCTCTACACTTGACGGTTAGCCTCATGGTAGCCCTGATTGACAGAGTTAATGCTATGCGTGACCTGTATTAGGATCAGTGAGCAGAGGTTGTGTGAACCTCTTTCACCAGCCAGCAGCCTGTTGACCATTGTGACCTGCTAGTAGCCAGATGCTTGTTGTCCACTCAAGTCCATCCAAAACATTTTTGGGGACCAGCTGAATAACAAAGCTTACTATTAGTGACATTCATTCTAAACATAGAATCACTTGAGTTTAACAAGCTGCTTTTTGGAAAGTAAACCTGAAATTTGCTCTACTGAAGTGGGCCAGATGTCCGCTCACCCAGTGAGGCCAGTGTCACATATGAATAATGAGGCTGGCAATGAAAGAGTTAAAGTGAAGACAGAGAACAATGAAAGTGTTTGTCGATCTGCAGTCACGGCTGTGGAATGACGATGGGGAAGTTGAAGGAGATGGGAGTTTGACAAGGCGTGTTACTACACATAAAGCTGTGCATGGTGTGTCATTGTACATATTACACTTGACATTGTGCAATATGCATGCAAGTGACCCATTGCTATTTTCTTTTTTCTTTTTTTTTGTGTAGCTATTTGACTCATTTTGCATTGTTTTATTTTGTGTTTTTCTTTGTTTTGGTTGTTTTCTGAATTATGTTACTTTGCTTTTTAGTTCATGTTATCCATGTTGGTTAATGAGTTCATTACACATCCATTGTATTTTGTGTGTTTTCTTTTCTTCATGCCTGCTATCCATCATTTGGGCTGTAACAGGTGATGACTGTAAAGGGAAGCAGTATTCTGAGACACACACCGTCCTCCTCACACAGTCCTCCAGGCCTCGGCGCCTGGTGGGGGCGCTGTGGAGCCTCCTGGCTTACACAGGTTAACTAGCATTTCTCTTATTTTGAGACCAGACCCAGTAAATAAGCTACAAGACTGTGTTCAACTTTGATAAGCTTATAACTGAACCTAGTTGTTAATTTAGATCATTCATCCTGTAATGAATATTTTTTTGTCTTAAATCATTTTGGCCTGATTGATTGTTTTCCTCCTGTGTTGTCTTCCAGGTTACTGCCTCCTCCAGCCAGGCTACTGTGTGGTGAGAGCAGGCAAAGCGCTGGGATCAGGGGTTGGCACAGCTGTTCAAAGGCTGCTCTCGCTGCTCTGGTTGCTCCTAGTAGCTCCAGGTTGGTGGCACTTACCGTCTTCTTTCTTCACCGCTTATTCTTTGGGTAGCACAGTTTGAATCTGTTATCATTCTCAACCTGCATGTGTTTTTTCCCTCTTGTCTGTCCAGTGAAGGCAGGCAGGGGACTTCTGTGGTTTCTTGCAACAGGATGGTACCAGCTGGTGTCTCTCATGTCTCTCCTCAACGTCTTCTTTCTGACACGGTATGAACCCAGCCCCCATATTCCCTCTGACCTTGAAAGTAAAATGTTGTTGCAACTGGAAGTTGTGGAAAGTGTGGATTTGGCTTTTTTTTTTTTTTTGGCAAGCTGAAACTGTTTTCAAAATGTTAAACTGCCAGTGTGTGTGAGCCTATGTTTTGTTTTTCATAATCAATTAGATATCATAATTGCTTTGACAAAATAGGCCATCAGTCATTGGTTTGGTTCTTCATGTGCAGGCTCAGCTCATTAGTAATTCATTAAAACTTACAAAAAAATTCCAAAATAATTATATAATTTACTAAATTATTTCACTGATTATTTTTGTGCTTTTATATTTCTGACAAAGTTACAATATAAGTTATGCAAAATGCATTGCATGTGACAGAAATAATGATTTAATTATTTACTTGAATCCTTTTTAATATTGCATCTTTGTTGAATAATTCAGCATTATCTCATGTGGGGAGGGAAAGGTTACTGTGTCCTGTCGGTTTCCCTTTGAGGAGTTTTGAGAGTCTTGATTGATTGATGAAGGTCCCTGTGATTTTCATATTACCATTACACGCTCCTGTCAATCGTGTGTTTGTCTGACCAGTGTGTGGCTCTGTGTTCCAGATGCCTGCCCAAACTATGGAAACTCCTGCTGTTCCTCCTTCCCCTCTTGCTACTCCTAGGTGAGTTTGTAAGAGCCAATAGCACTCCCTCACTTTCTCGCAGGTGTAACCCACTTAGCGGCCACATACACAGACAGATCAGTCAGTAATAAGGCAATGGATGTACTAACCAGCACACATCCCCAGAGTATGCTACAAATCCAGTACCAGATTCAGGTCACCCTCTCTGTGCTCCTAGTGACAGAGCTGCCCCTCTCTGTGGATCAGCTCTACTCTCACACACTTGAGCACACAGCACAACACAAACACACACATTTTTCCTTGTTTACTTGGTAAATTACATCACTAACCCCCAGTATCTATCTTCTATCCGCAGCTTTATGGTGGTGGGGTCCGTCCACTGCAGCCCTGCTTGCATACCTCCCAGCCATAAACCTGACTGAGTGGCATCCAGCATCTCCCCTGACCCTCCTGTCCAACTTGGTCCCAGCCTCTGCCCCAGTACCTGCCTCTGTCCCCGTCCCACCAGAGCCTCTGCAGGAGCAGACCCCAGCAACCCCGGTCTCACAGGCACCGGTAAGAGGGATGGGAAGTGCCACAGTATCATCAGAGTACTGAGCGTGTGTGTGTGGGTATTTGACCTCATTACATGACGTACTTTGTATTTCAAGCCTCTTTGACTCACTAGAGACATTGTTTTGTATTATCACAGCGCCTCCCCCCTGTACACAAACACACACGTAAACAACACAAATGCAGTGAGTGCAATGAGATGCATAATGACACTTTGTATCTGGTGGGATGCATCACTGCCCCTGGGAGTAAATGCTGGGATGCAGTGCTGTGACTCTCTGACACGCACACACACATACATAGACACACACATAACCACACATAGACACACAAACTGAAACTTAAGAAACTGAAATTTAAGAAAACAGTACTCTACATAAACATATTTGGTGTTACAGTCACAAAAACTTTGACTTAACATAATGGACGGCTCACCATCCTTTTCTTCCTCTCTCTATCCACTCCTTCATTCTCCTCCCTCCCCAGCCGGCCCTTCCCCCAGTAGTGGTCTCTAGCTTGGACATGGAGCGTCTGGAGCGGGTGGAGCGCCAGCTGGCCCTGCTGTGGGAGCAGGTCCAGAAGGGTGACCAGAAGCAGGAGCAGCGCCATGGCGACACTCTGGGTCTCTATAACAGCCTCAGGGAGCAGCTCCACACTCAGACTGACAGGGAGAGCCTGGGACTGTGGGTCTCCTCCCTGCTGGAGCAGAGGCTCAGTCTGCTGCGAGGAGAGCTGGAGCAGGAGAATACACTCAGAGCACAGGTATGGAGATGGTTTAGGGATCAGCACATCCTGTTTCTGATGGTGTCCGTGTTGAGTTACAAGAGAGTGTTGTTTTAGCTTTTGAAGATTTTAACTCTCCATCTGTCTCGCCCCCTGTCTCTTAATTTCTCTTGTTCTCTTACCTGTTCGCTGCAGACTGAAGAACAGCAGAAGCAGCAGCAGCAGAGTCAGACGGCACGGCTGGCTGAGGTGGAAGTGCTGCTCAAGCTTCTGGCTGCAAAGACTGAGGTACATAAGTGTGACTGCTTCACTACTGAGAAAACACTTTTAAGATATGCCCACAAAATGCATCGGGAAGGGCAGCCCGGTGGCCTAGTCGAGGCAGACAATCAAAAAGAAAATTTCCTTAACGTGGATCAATAAAGGATCACATAATTAGATTATTATCAAGTTCATACCAGGCCAGGTGTGTTCTGGTAGTACACAACTTATTACTACCAGAGCATATATCAACTATACACATTATACCAATACCATGGAAGTACTGAAGTAAAGGATCCTTTAGGAAAAAATAAAGGCATATTATATCCATTCAGTTTTCACATATCCCTCTTGAAAACTTATCATGTTCCCAGAGGGCAGCATGGTTTAGTGTTGACATGCCTGAAAAAGATCATATCAACACATGATCTGACTTCTGTGTCATGTAGTTGTTAATGCTTTATGGCATTGTGTTGCAGGAGGTGCAACAGAAGCAGCAGCAGCAGTATGAGCAAGAGAAAGAGGAAAGAGAGAAAGAGGAAAGAGAGAAAGAGGCTGTCACTCCAACAGCAGCTCCAGCTCCTGTCAGGTACAAGATTCGATGCACTGTTTATTTTTCCATTTCAGGAAAACCACGCAAAATATTACAACTAAACCTTAAAATCTTAACTGATGATTTGTTCTCTATATGGTGGCAATTCATATATATATAATTCTCTTTCCCTCAGTGTGGGTGTGAAGCAGGAGGACCATGATGTTCTGCTAACAGAGGTGCAGAGACTTGAGGTGGAGCTGGGCAAGATCAGACAGGACTTGCAGGGGGTTATGGGATGCAAGGGCAAGTGTGAGCAGCTGGACACACTCCAGGAGACCGTAAGTAGCACAAATATTGGGCATACATTGAGATTGATGGCTATAAAGGATTTCATTTTTTACCCTTATTTTGATGCTGTTTTAAAGAATACAATAGATTTTCATCACGATCAGTATGATTACAATATCATCCTTTTTGGTCGTCCTTTCTGTGTGTCTCTCTCCCAGATATCATCCCAAGTATCATCCCAGGTATCATCCCAGGTATCCTCCCAGGTGCGTAAGGAGTTGCAGGCTCTGTTTTTCGGCAGTGGCCAGGCAGGAGGGGAACAGGGCGAGGTGCCTGAGGCCCTGATCTACTGGCTGTCCCAGCGCTACGTGAGCACGCCTGATCTGCAGGCTGCGCTGACTTCACTGGAGCTGAGCATCCTGAAGACCGTGACCCTGCAGCTGGAGCAGAGCCGAGCCCAGACCCTGGTTGATGCCGAGGCCCAGGCCAAGACCATCACTCAGACAGTAACCGGGAGCCTCCAGCATACTGCCACTGCTGAGGGACTGTCTGAAGAGGTAATGGGCCTTCACTCTCTAGTGTCAAATCATCATTGTGGGGTTCTATCCAAATCATACATAATGTAACCCAAGTGCACTGAAAAGATGTGAATTTGCCATGTCTTTGAGAGTATTACCGCATCTTTACTTTTCTTGTGACCTCTCCCCCAGCAAGTGCAGCTCATCGTCAAAAACGCTTTGAAGCTCTACTCCCAGGATCGGACAGGCCAAGTGGACTATGCCCTGGAGTCTGGAGGTAAGAAGAAGTCCTCATCGACTCATTGATGCCTGTCCATCCTGACCCTTGATGCAAGTCAATGGTTAACCCTGTAATGGGTAGAAGAGATTAGCAAACTAGCTGTTCCACAAGTCAGCACTGCGCACTAATGCATGCTTTTTGTTATGCAATGGAGCATGCAGGCATTAGCGAGGTCAGGGGACATCAGGGCATTAGAGGGCAAAGCTCAGGTTCCATAGTCAAGTCTGTTACTTACCAGTCTGTTGACCTACATGGCAGATCCACTTCAGAGACTGCACAGATTAAGTAGCAATGTAGTTAAATCTTGTTATGGTCTGTCATTTAAACACTGATTCGTGGCCCAGGCAATCTGCACTTAACATTTAACAGAATGGTCATGTTCTTCTTCCCTACCTTCGATGGTTCTTCAAACACCATAGTGTAATGGTGTGTCTAACAGTGGTGTGTGTGTGTGTGTGTGTGTGTGTGTGTGTGTGTGTGTGTGTTTTCAGGTGGCAGCATCCTGAGTACTCGCTGCTCTGAGACCTATGAAACCAAGACGGCCCTCATGAGTCTGTTTGGCCTGCCTCTCTGGTACTTCTCCCAGTCTCCACGCGTTGTCATCCAGGTGAGCTTCAGTGCTGGAACTGCAGACTGGGGGGACATCCAAGAGAAAATCTCCATTTTACTCATGAGAGAAAGATGTTACTATGATAGGATTAAGATCTTGGGGGTTTCATATTTAGCACTTCATATTTATGAACTTGAGTACTCATTTAACTATTGTTTTGATTGAATAGGTGGTTGGTAGGTATAATCTATTGGTAGAAACGCTATCACTGTCAAAGTCTTGGCTGCTCTTATGAAACTCACATACACGTTCCTTCCCACACTCTCTCCCGCCAGCCTGATGTGTACCCAGGTAACTGCTGGGCGTTCAAAGGCTCCCAGGGCTATCTGGTGATCCGGCTGTCCCTGAGGATCCTGCCCACGGCCTTCTACCTGGAGCACATCCCCAAAGCCCTGTCCCCGACTGGAAACATCACCAGTGCCCCACGCAACTTCACCGTCTTTGTAAGGAACACACTAACATAAAACCATACAGTCAAACACTTTGTAAGCCCATGCAAGCATCAGTCAGTAGTGTCTGTCTATTTCCAGTAGTGACATATCCAGTGATGACGTACTTGTTTTGTTTGTGTGTGCACAGGGTCTAGATGATGAGTACCAAGAGCAGGGCACGCTGTTGGGCCACTACATATACCAGGAAGATGGGGAGTCACTGCAGAGGTTCACTGTCAAGGTAACTAAAACCATTTTCACACAAGCCTGCAATACACTTACCGACTCACCTTTTATAAATGAAAATTAGTTGAACTCCTGCCAACGTGCGCTGAATATTTCCCCCTCTCCTTTTCAGGAGAAGAATGACAAGGCCTTCCAGATCATTGAGGTGCGGGTGCTGAGTAACTGGGGCCACCCGGAGTACACCTGCCTCTACCGCTTCAGAGTACATGGAGAACCACGCCCTCAATGATTCAGCCACTACCATACACTCTCATACAGTACATATCACCCTACCTGTACATAGCTCGGGCCAACTTCTTACAAATGGAGGGGACTCGGCAAAACTCGTGGACATTTCTGTATGAAAGACTTTTAGGAAATGAAGCTGTGGATTGTTAATGGAATGTGCCCGGACAGAATCATGAACATTTGTTTTGTACACAGCACTGAAAGAATCATAGAAAAAAGACTGTATGGGAACGTATGGGATCACAGAAGAGGATTATGGTGACGGAAGAAGCTAAAAAGTCCCAGTCCCTTTCCTTAAAACTGCCTCTTGCACTGAATCAGCCCACGAGGGCAGCAGGCCCCAGTGGTTGCAGCTGACAAATCCAACCCCCCCCTCTCGGCACCTACCGCCTCTGTAGGAGGGTGGAAGCTTGGAGCGGGGGACTGCCGACCCCTCTCTCTCATTTCCTCACATCTCTCTGCCCTTAGTCTCATTTGGTTTGTGTTCTTAATCATGTGTATTTAACTTTGACTCCCTGTACGGGTCTACTGGATTTTCAGGATCAAAGCCACTGCACCTTTGCCTGTGACACTGTCCAGGCATGTCGCTCCCTTTGTCTGTCAAATCTCCAAAGTGACTTTAATTCTGCTGTTGCTTGGGGCAGTCTGCAGGACCAGACCAGGCACATTCTGGACAAGCAAGGCTTGCTACTGTTCCCTATTGTTCCCTAGATTGAAGGCTATTATTCCCCATGGCACGCTTGGCACCATGCATCTGCACAGCCACCAGTAAGCTCTCTGTTCTGAAACTCAACACACTGCATTTGGACAGTCTTTGAATGTTTTCTCCAGGGGAGGCTTGATGCAAGTCGTCCTCAATTTACCCACACTGCTACACTAATAACCACTGACCTGAGCTCCACATGGCTAGAGTATTAGGAAGTCCTGTATTATGTACATTAAGCAACATAGACCAAGTATGTGTATGGTTACAGATGGACTGCAGGAGGAATTCTAGCATATGACTCCCGTACCTTACTCCAGCTTTCACACGCATCGTGGGATTCACATGAAGAGGGAGAGTGTGACGTCTGTGAAAGTTTGAGTCCCATGCCTGGATCTTAAATTACTGTTCAACCTTGAAAGGTGAAAAAAATATAGCCACCTCTGTAGACAAGAGTGTGGTTGCCCACAGTTGCCAATGGGATGGTCCGGCTCCCCCTAGCGCAGTTGTAAACGTCCTCTTCACTAGGGCTCCCACTGTTCTGATACCCCGAAGGAATGTAATCTGTATATTTCATTGTTGATAGTTGGTCCTTTACAATATCTGCTTTTATCAGTGTTGCTTTATTAAAAAAAGGGTACACCCTGTCATTATTATTATTGTTCTATTACTATCACGGTTATTATTTCTACTATTACTCATTGTATTGTGTTGTTTTACTTTTTTTTCCGTTTTTTCTGTTTCTGTTTTTGGGGGTTGATAATGTCAGAGGATGCACTGTTACAACTTGTTTAAGAAATGTTTGTGGCACAAGTCTTCACAATTTGTTTAAAAAATGAGGGTGTGTAGTAATCAATTCTGGTTGCGCAGATGAGGAAGTCTAAAATGTTATGTATAAAAAGATATTTTGTTCATGATCCTATTTATTAACACGTCAATTAGTGACTGCAAGATATGACTTAGTGCAATGTATATTTTGTCAAATGCTATTCAGTGCATTTTGGAACCATCTTGGGACAGTAAGATTTTTTTTTTTTTTTTTTTTTTTTAGATAAATGGTTATTTTTGTTCTGTCATGAGATGGCTTAACTGCTTTGGAATATATTCCAATAAAGAATTTAATTTTGAAGAGCTTCCAGTGAATGATAGCTTAATTACTAAAGATTGGTCTGTCTTATCATTTGAAAGCTTTATCACTTGCTTTACATTTGGTGTATTTGTAAAAAGGCAGCCAGAGGTGCAAAAGAAGACTGTTCTCCAAAGTCTTTACTCAAAGCTAAATGTTTATTCATAGATATGTCCGCGAACCTATACTTTATACTTTAAAGTATAGGTTAGCGCACATATCTATAGCACTGCATACCAGTTACAATGCAGGATTTCTGTGGCTGCAATCAGGCTGAGTTTTGGCTCATGACGCTAAGGACTTCTGCAGAGGAGCCGCTGACAGAATCACATTCAGCTATCTGCTGCCCTCTAGCGCCAAATCTGAGGATTGCGGAATTTCACTCATGTACACAAACGGTAGGTTGTGCTTGTCAAGATAATGCTTGCAAACAGCATGATCGAAAAAGAGTTAAAAATAATAATAATAATAATAATTATGGAGAAGAGTAGTGCACTACCTCCCACGTGACGCGCACAATGAGGCCAACGAAGTACTTTTGAGTGCGACATAGACCTAATTTGTAAACACAATCTGCAGCAATGTTGTGAATTAATTAAATTACTGTTTGGTCCGATGCACCGTTATATTCGCCAAAATATTATCAGATTTTTTTTTATGTATCTAATCGACGTATTTACACCGGAAAGCATGTTTTCGAAGCTCAGTTCTTCCTTGGCAACCAGCGCTTCCTTGGCAACTGCCGTAGAAAATGGCAAAGCTAATCGGTGCCAGAAAATCATTGTGGCAACAAGTGTGTGAAGGTAAGATATTATGTTTTTATCGCTTAAACTGTCTTGGAGATAAGAACACGGCTAAATGTAAAAGATGTTGCTTTGTGATCTTCCTGTTTGAAGAGTATGAAGCTGAGCGGCCCGGTCCTCCCGCCGCCGTGTGGACGGACAGCGGCTCGGTGAGCACGCTGCTCTCCCAGTACAGCGCCAGTAAACATTCCCCAGTCTTCTATGGACTCACTACGGCCAAGGTCAGGCTATCCTGCCACTGTCCAAGTATTTCATCTGGTTAAATATCATTTCAGGAGCTCATGAAGTAGTCATGCCAATCATTGGTTTCATTAGGTGTTTGTGGATGACGACCCTCTGGAGAATTTCGACCCTCTTCTCTGCCACCCTGCTCTTGCTGGGTACTCAGTCTTGGAAAAACCTCCTCCCTCAATTCAAAAGCGCCCATCAACGGCCGAAACTACATCACCTCCTCAACTCCATGAACGTAAGTCTGTGTGAACTTTCCCTGCTGGATGCATCATGCAACTGTGTGCAAATGTCTCTGTTATCCTGGTGTGTGTGTGTGTGTGTGTGTGTGTGTGCATTTGTCTCAGGTCCCGTCACAAGGTTCTTGGAGGAGAGTGTCTTTCCTGTGTTGCTTCCTGGACTGGAGGCCATGCTCAAAGAGGCCCAGAAGCGCCACTGTTTCCAGGTCTGAATTTATCATAAAAACACACATGACCAATCAACAAGCTGGCAACACCACACTGCAGGCCTGCTGTACTGCTATAATAAACCAATAAACCACACACAAATCTGAACAGTGATTTGTCTTAGGATTTGTTACTCTTACATCTTAGCAATTCATGTGTCTTGTTGCACCGTCATTGCATATGAAATATTGCTCTGGCTGTTCCTGCCTGGCTTGATAAAACAGTCTCAACTGACAGCAGTGTCCATTGATTGACAGTATGTTACCAAGCATCGATTACTTTCTTTTGTGTTTCAGAGGAAAAGAACAGCATTTGACCCATGTGACTTCCTAACTGAGTGGCTGTACAAGTAAGCCGCCCCCTCATTTAATCTCACCTCAACCCATGAATGCTTTCTGGTCCGAGGGTACACTACAGTCAAAAGTTTGGACACACCTGATTGAATGTAGTATGTTTTTCATTATCTCAAAGCCATTTTGATCTAAAGGTTTATGCTTAAATGCTTGAAATTAGTTTTTTTGACAAATATAAATGGTGAAGTTGATGTGATGTTGGGATCAAAGCCTTTGCCTTTCCATCAAGGCAAAGGGCGGCTACTTTAAAGAATCTAAAATATAAGATTTGAAGAAGTAGAAGTTTTGATTTGTTTGACACTTTTGTGGGCACTGCATAATTCTATTTGTGTTATTTCATAGTTTTGACGTCTTAACTATTATTCTAAAATGTGAAAAATAGTAAAAATAAAGAAAAATGTGTGTGTCCAAATTTTTGACTGGTAGTGTATGTTGTGAAAGAAATGGAGTGGAAATCTATTCTCTTCTCCAGGCCTATTTTTATTTATTTATTTTTATTTGTTGCGTTATCTGTTGCACCCCCCACCCCCCTCCCAGCCATAACCCTTGCAGGAGAGGACAGGGCCCCATGAACTTCCATGACATCCCCTTTGTCAAGGACTGGCTCAGCATACAGTGAGTGGCTCCACAACCTCTCACCCCACACACACACACACACACACACACACACACACACACACAACTGCTGCTGCTGCTACCTCCAAATCCATTATCTTTCAAGGAGTAAAAATTCTATATTCTATATTCTATATTGGGTTTTTGTATGAGTTTCAGTGGGCACCAGGGTCATGAAACCTACCCAGCACATGAAGTATGATATAAACTACAAAAAATAAAAAAAATTACAAACACAAAATACTGGAGTTAAAGAGGTTTTAAGAGGACAGCAGCAATACACACATATTCATTGACTCTCACATTAGCTCCCCAGGCTGCTGCTGAGTGTCTCTTTGTATGAAGTAGAGATGACTCATCCTTCTCTCTCTCTCTCTCTCTCTCTCTCCTCAGTCCCCGGCCTCCCATCCCTCTATTTCTGTTACTGACAGAGGATCAGGCTGCTCTGCTCATCCAGGCTTTCTGGAGGGGATACAAGGTAGGCAGGACAAGACTAGAAACAAGCTGGAGCGTACAAGCTTTCTTTCTCAACCCTAGATACAAGGACTAGGATGCAGACGGAGATAAAGAGTTAGGAAAAAGTTCCTGACAGAGTCTCAACTCTGGTCTGGAAAGTCTAGAGTAGGGAAAATTAATTTGATCATTTCTAGACATTGAAAAATCCCTGAATTGCCAAATAAGAAGTTTGGAAGAGAATGGAAAAATGCCCCGGATGCACATCACACTACACATATCCTGAAGCTGTACACCCACTGTCATTTCACATATTGTGTTGTTTGTGTTGTGAAGGATAGAGCGATATGGCCTGGGGCTGCAGTCATGTTGGCCAGATGCAATACATCCTAGGAAACACCTACCAAAATTTTCAAATCGATTCAAGAAATGACAGTGTGGGAAAAATTGTGGGATTTTGTGGCAGATGTGAAGGAACCCTGTCATTACCCCACACACCACAGTGAGCGTGCCTGTGCGTACGTGCAGGCCTGCCTGTCTGCCTGTGTTTGTCTGTGTGTGTGTGTGTGTGTGTGTGGCTCCGTCAGCATACAATAGGCTCCCTCCCGCATGTGCAGCGGCCAACAGTGCGATCTCTGCACCAGGCTCGTTGTATAATCCCATCCCGCTTGAAAAGCCTTGCACTGGCACGCGGGCGGCTTGATTATGTCATCAGTGATGCTAGGCTTAATTCCTCCCTGTGTGGCTGTTCTGGTCTGAAGTGCTCTGTACTGCGATATAAATAGACGCACACAGACACTACCAGAGGCAAACAGCAGCCATTTCCCCAGACACACTCGCACTCTCTCTCTCTCTCTCTCTCACCGACAAACTCAGCCGCTTCTGTGTTCGCGCGGAGTGAAGACGCAAGGAGGGGTCATGTTTTTTGTTTGTTGCACCACACAAGCTCTTAGTTGTGCATCGTCTCTCATCCGTCGAGTGTGTGGGAGGACTCGGCTTCAGTCTTCCTCTGCCGTGTAAACCGCGGAGAGGAAAGGATGCCAGCTGTGGTGTCATGTAGAATTACATTCTGTCTGACTGATCTGAAAACTCGTGTTTGTATGCATGCGTGTGAGTATGTAGCTGAATATGTGGGGGCGTACATGAAAGACCGTGTTTGTGTGTGTGTGTGTGGCTAGTGCACCAGCAGGGGGCAACACTTACTCTCCACCCTCTATCACTACACGGAATATAATCCCCCCTTTTAACATCAGGTGGCAGTGGTCAGCCAGTTGTTTGTTATTCCCCACTGTGTTTATCCTGAACTGAGAGGTTCAGCAGGGCCACTGATAGCACTGCAGCCTCACACCTCAAGGGATCTGGAGGCAGAGAGAGAGAGGATGGAGGGGCGAATTTGGTTGATGAAGCTGAGGCTATGTTTGGAGAGTTTTCGGATGGATGGGTGGATGAAGGGAGGGAGGGACGAGGTGGGAGAGGGGGAAAGGGCCGATGCTGCAGAAAGGCCGTGGCTCAGGCGAGATGGAGTGAAACGCAGCCTAAATAGTGACTCTAGAGGGTAAGGACAGGGAGAGAGAGACTGGGGGCTTGTTTTTCCCAGGGGCTTGAGGAAGCTGTGAACGCAGCAGGGGCTCAGGAATAGGATCAGGGTCCGAGGTCGAGAGTGCGTCTCTTAAGGAGACAGAAGTTCATGACGTATGCAGGGATACAGGGGTATTTTGGATAGGCGCTGACGCAAATCCTTGACAGGCATTGGACTGTGTCACGGCTGCTGCTACCTTGGCTGTAGAGGAGCCGCAGCCGGCGGAGCAGAGACGAGGACACAGTCAGCTGTGAAGCATGGAGAGGCGTGGGAGCACTGATGCTCTGCAAAGGAAGCTTCTGAGTGTGCGTGTGTGTGAGCGTGCAAGAGTGTTTGTGTGTCTGTGTGTGTGTGTCTCTGTCCGGGGTGAGAATGTGTGTGTGCGTGTATGTGTCTTTCAGCAGCTGTGTGTGAAACTACGCAGAAGACACCATTTTGTCCTCTTTTCTCCCACTTTCGTCTCTCACCGCCGTTGATCCATCCATCCTAGACTCCGCTCTCTGTCAGTGTCCCCGTCCCCCCTACCCTCTCTTTTCCCCCTCTCTTTTCCCCTCCCTCCATCTCTCTCTTTTACTCTCTGCTGTTATGTAACCTGCCTGACGCAGCGCTGACTGCAGAGGGTGTGCGTGTGTGTGTAAGAAAGACAGACTGAGAGCAAGAGAGGAGAGGAGGGAGGGGGGGGGGGTATTTTTGTAGATTGGAATTCTATCCCTGCCTTATTAATCTGTTTCATTGAAAATATGTTGAGGACTTAAGATGAGCAGTGCTGGAAACAATCCACCCACACGCATACACAAACACACACACACACACACACACACACACACACACATAAACAGAAGCCCACATCTCTGACCCAGACAATGCGATTGTCTCTTGCTTCACTCACATAGCACTATGAAGAGCTGCTAGGTCTAAACATATTACATAATCTTCTTTACACACTGTGTCTTAGCCCAGCTCTAATCCACTCATCCATGCCTGCGTCTGTAACATACACACACACACACACACACACACACACACACCACTGATCATTAAGACGTCTCAGGCTCTCTAAGGTCTAGCTGGGCGGAGGTAGAGCAGTGTAGTTGCTGTGTAATAAATAGGAATTCCAATTAGGACGTCAATATTAGGGGCTTGTGGCCAGGGATAGAGGGAGGCTTTTATCACAATCAATCCCACGGTTTCCATTGGATAAGAAGATTTATTAAGGATACACACACTTGAGTGGAATCATGCTTGGCCTTGTCCTGGCTATAGCACAGCCGCATAGCCCATATAGCCTTGTCACATATAGTCAGGTCTATCCTAGTCCAGCATACCAAATCCTTTTCCACTCCAGCTAAGTCCAACTAAAGTTAGATAAGGTGTGTGTGAATGGCTATCCCCTACTGTCAAGGGTCTATCGTCAGTCCTATAATACATTTTTAAAGCACCAATTGTTTTCATTTTCACGTTCATTCCAGTGGTGAAACTGGCCCATTACAAATCATTGTAATGGGCATTAAAAAGGTCTTAAAAAGTCTCAGATCTCGATGAAATGGGCGCTTTGTCTCTTAGAGAAACCATTTATTATCTATTGAATAAGTGATAGGTTTCACATTCACAAGGCAAGTAATTTTGAATAAAAATGTCAGCCCCGCTGCAGTCACACTAGTCCTACTTGTCTGAGGAAGGTCCTGGTGTAGGCACACTTATTGTCGGAAAGTGGGGCATTGTGAGGACTGAGTACTCCACTTGACATAAACTGATATAGCAGGATGAAAGAATCACACACACACACACAGACACACACACACTCAACAGCAGAACTAGGTCTGTGATTCCAGCTGAATGATCTGAGGGCGGCACGAGTTGGTTCACATTAGACCAGCCAGTGCACCAATAGTGCGATAGATGAATGAATTTCAATAGAGAGCCAGTTTAAAGTCAGTGACAGGCCATGTGCAGTGACACTGATGCTGATGATACAGCACAGGCACTCAGACAGCCAGTGGCCAGGGGCGCTGCTTAGTCCTCGCCTCCCGCCTCCTGCAGAGGGGTTGTATAGGGGCACTCTGTCCCAGGACGGAGACTGAGTGGTTTTAGCATGGATGGATGGATGGATGGAACGCTGTAGAGTTGACAGCCTACACAGGTATTCCTGAATAATCCACCTTTCTCTGTATTATATGGAGTTATTCACATAGAGCATTTTAGATCGTACTTACCTCTCAGCCTTACAAAGAATGTAAGGTGTGTGCCAGTATACACAGTATTCCTCTTCAACTGGATTAGTGGTTTGATGGATGGGTGGATGTGTCTATGGATGCATGAATGATGGATGTGTGGTTGGTTGGCATCTTTATCAATTCACATGTTGATTGGTTGGTTGAACCCTGATGGAAGCATGGCTCAAGAGAAAGACAGATGATGGATGGATGGATGGATGGAAGGATAAATCAGAAGACAGAGTAAGCTGGTAAAATGAATGTAGTGGCTATTTCTTATGCAGCCCGTCTCTGTGGCTGGTGATGTGCGATGGCCCCAGACTGCAGCCAGTCCTGTTCCTCCAAACAGAAGCCATTGTGCTGCTGCTGCTGCTGCTGAGTGTGAGACTGGGAAAGGAGCTCAGTCTCACAGGCAGCTTGGTACAAAGAGAGGGGGAAAGGAGCCTTGAAAGGCACTGTGCATTGGGATTGAGGTGTGGGTGTGGATGGGGTGGGTTGGGGTGGATGGGGTGGGTTGGGGTGGGGGGGTGGGGGTACTAGTGCACACACTGTGTCACTTTCTGGTCCTGTGTATTTGCGTGTGTGTGTGTGCTTGTGCCAGCTCCTGCTTGGGCTGCTGCTGATGTCTGCTTTGAGAGAGGATGCCAGTAGGGATTAAACAGGACTGGGTCCTTTTGAGTGTTTTGTGCTGCTGTTTGTGTGTGTGTGTGTGTGTGTGTGTGTGTGTCTTTGTGCTCGCTTGTGCTTGTACATGTGGACTAATGTGTGTGTGTGTGTGCACATGAGCGTGTGTCTTGCGGTCTTGCGATGTCTTCCTAATTTATATAATCATGTTTGAAAAGCCCACCCTTCATACATACTCACAGCATGGGAGGGCTGACTCACGTGCGCATTAAAACACACACACACACTTTAGCACGTGCACATTGACATGCACATTATACCCAAAAGATATTATCAAAGGCTCACTAATGATTAGAACTGGGAGGAGTAGACACAAAAACCCTCATATGTTGCCGGGCTGTCAGGCTCACGTGTATACGCTCACACACACACACACAACACGCATTCGCACATACACACACACCCAGTGCTAGACCTCGATTCGTGCGCTCAGTCAAAACAATACCTCGCCCCCGCTAACTAGCTGTGCTGATGTACACAGACAGGCTTCAAAACGCTCACGCACACACACTCAACTCAGCTCTTTCTCTCCAAGTATCACACACACACAGATTCAAAGTGCCAGCATCCTGCAGAAACCTCGTATATCCAACGAATCAGCTTTTCAGGAACTGAGAAAAACTGTTTGATTTTTCCTACGACACCCCTAGTATATTTGACATTTTACAACTTGTCGATGGTTCGGTCCCGGGGTCATGAAACATTTTCTACACGTAGGAGTTAGTGACAGCAACAGAAGCCAAAACTGGAGATACAAGGTTTCTGCAGTGCACCAACAAAATGCACAATGAGACAGAAAGACACACAGAATAGAAGCAGCCACACAGACACGTACTGACACACACACACACATACAAACAGTGGTGAGAAAACACGGCAGACTGCCACCTCCCACCCCTCTCCCCCCTCCTGACCCTCACCCCTCATTTCCATTTCTATGGTATCGCCCATCAGCAGAGGGGCTGTCGCGGCGCTCTGACGCCCGCTGAATTAACCATTACAGCCCGCTGGTCTCCCCCTACCCCAGCACACCGCCAGGCTGCGCCTTATATAACAGGCCCACTTTCAGATCCGCTACCTACCGTCGCCACACAACCAGGGCGTCAGGGGGGAGGAAGTTGGGTTAGGGTTAGAGAGAGAGAAGACAGAGGCTGTAGAGGAGAGAGGTAGATGGAGAGGGAGTAAAATAGGTGAGTCGGAGAAAGAGGAGAGGACAATGGGTTCGGTAGGAAAGACGGTCACTGAGGTTGGTGCAGGGCAGAGGGAGACACCACAGCGGGGTACTGGAAAACAAGGAGCAGAGAGAGGCTAGATGGGATGGCCGACCAGGGAGAGAGAGGAGGGGCAGAAGGGGAGAATGGACAGCAGGAGAGAGAAGCAGCGAGGAGGAGGGAGTGTGAGAGAAAAGGAAGGAGAAAGGGGGCCTAGATAGTGGGAGAGGAGGGGGAGATAAAGGAGGGAAAGGAAGAGAGAGAGCTGTTCAGGGAAGTGTTCTATTCACCCAAAACAGCTAGCCTATTTAGTAATCTTTCTGAGAGCCCACAACCCATACACACACACACACACACACACACACACACACACACACACACACGCACACACGCACACACAGGGTGCTTTCCTCAAGGAATAAAAGCATAACCCATGCTATCCACTGACTGGACAGAGATAAAAGAATCAAAGAGAGCTTATCGACAATTAGGCTACATGAATCTGCAAGGGAA
>NW_027280306.1:0-109372 GCF_046629955.1 Centroberyx affinis | reverse complement strand
CCGCTTACATAAAAAGTAACCTAGTAACCTTACAGTGAATTTTTTGAAGGAAACTATAGCCTACTGTACTATTGTGATAACCTAAAAATAGACAACCACAAAGTAGGCTACATTAAAGTAAACTCACTATTGAATATACTGAGATCTGCTATAATCTGAAAATTAATTGAAAAGTAACTGAAAATTATAATAATAATAATAATAATAATAATAATAATAATAATAATAATGATAATAATAGGCTAATACTACTACTACTACTACTAATAATAATAATAATAACTTCATATAATAATAAATAATAATAACGTTTATTTGTATAGCACTTTGAGGTAATCAAAAACAGAGTTACAAAGTGCTTCACACATAAAAAGCAAAAGTAAAATCAGTATACAAGATAAAGTACATGACAAAACGAAGCTTTTAAAAGATGAAACTGATTTAGCTAGCCTAATTTCCTTGAAATAAAAATGACTTGATTTTTTATACATTTCTTAGCAATGGCGCCGCCAAGGGGCGCCCCCCCCCCCACTGGCCCCCCTCGCTAGTCGCATATGCATAATATGCTTCTGAGTATGCATAATATGATTCTATCTGAGTTTTTACATTAGGTAGCCTACTATTCATTTAAATCAATAATGTATATTTTTCATAATAGTTCATGTGACAGAAAATAACAAATGCATAGCCAGCCGGCCGCTTTGGACCGTCCGTCACTGCGTCACACTCCGACCCCTCCCCCCGACCCCCGGCCTGCTGTGCGCTGCCAGATGACAGTCTGCCTCATGGACAGCAGCAGCTGAGCTCAGCCCAGACCTGTCAACTCTCCCGTTTTTCCCGGGTTTCTCCTGTATTTTCACCCCCTCTCCCGCCGTGCTCCCGGTTGGTAATTCTCCCCGTAAATCTCCCGTATTTTCCCTTTTTTTTTTATCTTTACAGTTATATAGTTATACAGTTATACAGAGAGAGAGAGAGAGAGAGAGAGAGAAAGAGAGAGAGAGAGACGGAGAGAGATCGAGAGGGGTCGAGACGGAGATGCACTTCCTCCTAAAAAAAAATTCAAATCAGCCAGAGAAATCTACTTTAACAAGTTCAACTCCCAAGTCTCCCACTTCAGAGAGCTTGATGATCAATCAAAGCTGAGACTTCTACTAGGAGAGGGAAACACAGCAGACCTGAGGTCAGTTTGTAGAAACTTGCCACAACCTGAGGAACAGTGAGTGACCAATACACTTTTATTTTATTGTATTTATTTATTTCATTTTTCTTTTTTTATTAACATAATCTTAATCTCTCAATATCTTGAAACCCCACATATTTGATATTTTTCTTTTTGAATGTTATTGTATACTGCATATAAAATGTGTGTAACCCTTGTTACCAACAAACATTAATTCCTTCACATAGTTTACTGATCCTCACTCTCTGGGCACGGGAGCTGAACACGCAGCAACCCAGTTCCTCTGTCCTCCTCTGTGACTCTCTCTCACACACACGCACACACACACCTAGACTGATATTCATCTTGATGCTTTGGCAATATTGTCTGTGAACTTTCATGCCAATAAAGCACATTGAATTGAATTGAAAAAAATGAGAGAGAGAGAGAGAGAGAGAGAGAGAGCGGGGGGGGGGGGGGGGGCGGTGAGTGAGAGAGAGAGTGAGAGAGAGAGCGGTGAGTGAGAGAGAGAGAGAGAGAGAGCGAGAGAGACAGGTGAGTGAGCGAGAGAGAGAGAGCGGTGAGTGAGCTGCCCCCACCCCTCTCGAACGGAGCGTCAGAGCCGATCAGCGCGATCAGACAGCAGTAAAACTTAACAAAAAGGAAAGGAATCCTTCCAAAAAACGAAAAGGGACAAAAAAAATAAAGGCCCGTGAAGCTGAAGCACCAAAATGCGCAAAAATTACTGATCTTTTCAGTAGTGCAAACACCAACAGCATTTCCATTGCCGGTGGAACGGCATCAAGAGGCTCAGTGCCTCTCTCTACATGTCCATCCCTTTTAATTGTTTATAGTTTGTTATTAGACAACGTTATAGTTTATTAGAATTTATTGTTACCTGGTGTTGGTTAATTTAAATATTTATTGTTGAAAGTTACCAAATTAAAGTGCTAAAAATGGCAATGGCAATCCCTGACTGATTTCATCTGTATTGATATAGATTATATTGCCTTTTCAAATATAGCCCTTTATCATGATGCACTAAATGCTCAATGTTGTGGTATCCTCACAGCGGTGGTCTGCTGGCGACAAACCGTATGTAGTACTAATTATTA
This sequence comes from Centroberyx affinis, assembly GCF_046629955.1. NCBI lineage: Eukaryota > Metazoa > Chordata > Actinopteri > Beryciformes > Berycidae > Centroberyx > Centroberyx affinis. The sequence continues at coordinate 107,098 of NW_027280306.1, read as the reverse complement.
TACTAATAGTAATACTATGCACTGATGTGCATAGTATTAGTCTATGCACATTAGATAATTTGTAACATTAACTGTAAAATAAGAAACCAAAGTATATCAGTATGCAATTCCTTAACTCTCATATTGACATAGTTTTCATGTGTCACTGTCAAAAATCACTCCTAAGTTTCTGGCCACAGGCTTTGTATTAGATGATAAGTCACCTAGATCAGGTAAAATAAGATTTCTTGCATTGGGCTGCCCGAATAAGACTATTTCAGTTTTGCATTCATTTAACTGAAGAAAGTTTTGGGACATTCAACACTTAAATGTCCTTGAGACAATTTCTGAATGTATTTAAGCAGTTGGGATCATTATGTCTTAAGGGTAGATACAGTATAACTCAACCTTTTAATTCCCAAGAGAGATAAAGTATGTTGGTTACTGGATATTGAAGAAGGAATAGAATCCCACACACTGTCTATAGCCTACTTGCAAGGAGATTTAATGCAACGTTTGCCTGATGAAGTCTATATGTGTGTGTGTGTGTGTGTGTGTGTGTGTGTGTGTGTGTGTGTGTCTACACAGTTTATCTGTGATGTGCGAATGTGATAAAGACCACAGGAAGAGCAGAAGGTCCGATGACCGAAACGTCACATTAAATCAAACATTTATTTTTCTTGGTTACTGGATATTCAAAGAATAAACAAGTCTAAATTAAGTTGCTACATAGCGACTTGAGTAGACTTACCGGATTGCTGTTACAAGGCTTTAATTGGCTCCCTCTGCAAAAAATGTTCACCTAACTTGGCAGCAGCATGAATGTACTCTAACTTGGCAGCAGCATGACTCTATACTCTGTTGTACAGCCTGCTGGGCGGTGCTTGCCTGCTGTTTCTAAACTTTAAAAATGATGGGTCGTTTCTACAGCAGCAGACGCAGCGTTTTATCCCAAGCATCTTACAGTATTGTGAGTGTTTCTGTGTACAAACATTTTTATCCCAAGCACCCATGTCATGAGTGTTAACAAAAAACAAAAAAAAATTGTACAAAAATAAGAATAATAAAAAAAATAGCCCCGGATCTATTCATCTGTCATTCCAATTATGCATTAAAGCCCTCAAAAATAATATGATATCGATCAAAAACGCAAGTACGTTTTTGGGTCCTCTGTGTGTCATTCAAGCAGCAGATCTACTTCACACTACTTGGCACGCGCGTATTTTGTGTGAGCGCAAGAGAAAGAGAGAGAGAGAGAGAGAGAGAGAACTTGAAAGAGCAACAAGAGCACAACAGAGGAAGGGATGAGGCCGTGAAGAAAGATGTTATCCTCCCATCCCTCCAGGAGAAGAGAACGAGGGGTTTTATTCCCGCTATTTTCTGACAACAAAGAAAACAGGCGGGATGAGGCCGATTTTGGACCTGTCCCTGTTCAGCAAATACATTACGAAGCGGCCTTTTCACATGTTGACAATCAGACGTGTGTTGGAATGCGTGCGTCCCGGCGATTGGTTCACATTCATCGACCTGAGAGATGCATATTTCCACACCCCTGCATATTTCCACACCCCTGCATATTTCCACACCCCTGCATATTTCCACATCCCTGCCATGTTGCTGGCTTCCTTTTGGCCCGTGCACAGCTGTAGTGAAAGTGGTTGTTGCATTTGACACAGTTGATCATTTTGCCAAAATCTGGCCTTTCACAGTATTTGCAGGCCCTCTGTGTCTCCAAGGCAGGGTCATATCTTCTTGTCAGTAGTTCAGGCAACACACTCAAGATAAAGAAATCTTGTGCTTTTGGCAAAGCCTCCTGCAGAAACTCTTGATTTCTTAGGATACGTTGCACAATGAACTCCTCCGTCCATAACACAAAGTCACAGTAGCTAACGTCACACACAAACGTGGAGTTCAATTTGATAGTAGTATGGGTGTGAATGCTTCAATATGAATGACTTGTCCAGACAAAACTGCTTGTCTTCTGTACTTCCCTGAAGGCTATCACGGTACTTGTAGGGACATTTTATCTCTACCACCCCTTTGCCACAGCAGGTACATCTTGTTATCCCATCCAAGGTGTGGCTCGGAAGGCCACACCACTAAGCCACAGAAGCTGACTCTTGATGGCTTCGGGCCATAAATGCAGTGTAGGCTTGTCTTGCCGTTTCCTCCATGTTTTGACCCCAGAGCACAGATGGGACATTTAACTGTGTTTTGTTGTACTGCATTATATCCATTAGGTATGTTTTGCTGATCTTGTCAGTTGTGGTCGCATGGTGAAATTTGGTACTTGTGATACGACCAGCCCTATAGGTGTGCCAGTCCTTTGACCTTGACTGTTGCCGTGTTACAAATTCCAGTTTCTCACATTGATGAGGTTGTAGTTTAGTTTTTAGTCTGTGAAATGTTTCCTCACTTTTCACCTGCATTTCCTGTGGTGAGAGTTCCCTGAGTGTTGTGTTAAATAAAGCAGTCAAGGGCTCAGGTAAGTCAAGGGCTCAGGTAAGTCTGGTTGTTCCACCGTAGTTTCTGTGTCACTATTGTCCAGACTTGTCAGCACTGCAGCACCTGGGTCCACAACCTGCAGTTCCTGAATGTCATCATCTGTCAACTCTGATGAGAGCAACAAAAAGACACAACTATTGTGCTGCATAATATTCACATTTTAAGAATCTTGACTGAATTCTTACTAAAATCATTAAGCAGAGCTTAAAAAAATGCAGGTGCACAATAGATAACAATCTAATTTCCAGAATCATTAATCTGCAGGCAAATGCACAGACATGGTCAAACTAACAAAACATCATATGATATTGACATTACTCAAACTGTGTCTATAGGCCTTTATGATTTTCATCTCTGCATTACCAAGAAACTCCTTCTTTCTCAGGCTACATTATGGTGTTAAAATACTAAGGAGAAATCTTGAAAATGAATTAAATGCACTATGGCAAAAGGAAACTTATCTAGGCTCTGTCAACTATTACATGCCTCTGGTTGTGATACTGTTCTTCCTAGCAGTTTTTGAAGCTGCTGGAAGCTGCCTGCCTAGCCTCTTTGGTTTGTGGAAGCTGATTTCCCTCAATGGAGTTGGCTTGACTTCTTTCCTGCTTATGTCTTTCCACATGCACACTCCAGAAGTAACCGCTGCTTTCTCTGTCCTTCCCATCCTAACACAGAGCTCAACTTTGAATAATATTGCAGCTGCATGGCTGCAGCATGACCCAAGTCTGAAATGTCAAGAAGACATAATAAAACATACTGGCTAATCCAATATGTATGTTTTAATGTTATGGAATTAGGGCTTGGAATGGGCTTGAAATTAACACTTGCTCTCAGCCAAATTTTGGCTGTGGCTAAGAAGTCTAAATTCTACTAGACATTTTAGCATGTATCCAACCTAAGCTCAATCAGGTTTTGACTGCAAATAAATAATATTGGCTGCTGAAATTCTGAACCCACTTGCCACTGTGTGTAGTTCATGAAAAAGTTAGTTTCATGCCCTGGTTATGATTAAGTTACAGGGGCAAGGCACATACGATTTTTGATCTGGTGAGTAAAGTAATAAGTGAAATTTGAAATTACAGTAAAACAGAAGCAGAACTCATGTTTGCATAACAACTATATCATCGAGCTCTGAACTATGCTAGCTAGCAAGCCAACAACACAAAATAATACTTACCCTGCCATGCAGGTACAATTCGCTGTTAGGACGTAGTTTTCTGGTTTGTTAATTATAACCCAAGCCTCATACATAGTGGTCTTGTGTCCTTGTCTTTGGCTAGGGAGGATTTCTGATTTCAAGACACAAAACTCTGAGTCTATGTCATGGTATTTGACATTCTGTACATGACCACAGATAACGTAGTTGTAAGCATCTAGTGACTTGTATGCTCGTAATTTCTCGCTGGTGTACACACTAGGTTTCTCCACCAAATACGTGTATATATCTGGCCACTGAATATTGGACCACTTGCTTATGTCTTCTACCCACTCACTAATAGCACACAGATCTGGAAGTCGGTCACCATTTGTCAAAGTCAATTTGTTTAGGTAGCATTCGCAATCTTTGGTGGTTAATGCCCTCACATAGCTTGACAAGCTATTGCACTCCGCCATACTTCCGTTGCCAAACTGCATGCACACACTTACGTATGTCATCATTGTTTACAAACTGTAAAAGGGTCTATACGGCACAGAAGACGCATGCTGCCCATCCCTCCCTCACTGCAGTCAGACCTGGCATACTGGAAAACCCCCCATGTCCTGTCGACAGGGGTTCCCCTCGGGAGAGCGACGTCACACATATCGGTGTACACAGACGCGTCTCTTTCAGGCTGGGGAGGGATGTGCGACTCTCACATTGTGGGGGGAAAATGGGAGAATTCTCCTTCCCTCCACATAAACTGTCTGGAACTGTCCACTGTGCTCGAAGTGCTGAAGCACTTTGTTCCGATGCTGATGAACAGGCATGTCGTAGTGAGGACAGACAACATGACAGCGGCAGCATACATCGACCGTCAGGGCGGTGTGCGCTCAGCCCGGCTGATGGAGATAGCCAGGAGCCTCTTGCTGTGGTCTCACAGACACCTGCTCTCCATCAGAGCGGTGTACATTCCGGGGGTACAGAACCACGCTGTGGCTTGATGTCTCGCGGCGGTCTCTCCCACAACACGTGGAAACTGAGTCCCACACTAGTTCAGATGTTGTGGGACAGGTTCGGGAAGGCGAAGGTGGATCTGTTCGCCTCACGAGAGAATGCGCAATGCGCACTGTGGTTCTCCATGTATGCACAAGACAATCCTCCATTGGGAGTGGATGCCTTCTCTCACCGGCCGTGGCCCAGGGCTCTCCTTTATGCATTTCCCCCAGTTCCCCTGATTTCTCGCCTCTTAGCGCACGTTCAGGAGGAGAACCTAGCGGTTATTCTGGTGGCACCAGAACGCACGAGCGCGTCTTGGTTCCCGATCATGATGCAGCTGCTGGCGGGGAAACCGTGGCAGCTCCCATGGCGCAGAGACGCACTGTCACAGCTGGACGGTGCGATCCTCCACCTCCCGGTAATAGGCCAACAACTGTGGGCCTGGCCGCTGAACGGGAGCGCTCTGAAAGGTTAGGTCTGCCCCCTGCAGTGGTGCGCACTATCCAAGGTGCGAGAGCCCCTTCTACTACAGCGTGTTACACGGGTAGATGGTCTGCTTTTCAGCGCTGGTGTGGAGAGAGGCTCAGATCCCACGTCGTGTCCTCTGCCTCTCGTGTTAACCTACCTTCAGACGCTGGTCGATAACGATTTGGCTCCATCTGCAGCCATTTCATCCTGCCACGAGGGCTATGGAGAGAGATCAGTTTTCGTGCATCCCTTGGTGAAGCGCTTTTTAAAGGGAGTCAGACGACAGAAACCCGTCGTGCGCTCTCTAGCTCCGCAGTGGTATTTACCTCTGGTGTTGCATGCTCTGGGGGGTCCCCCTTTCGAGCCGATAGCCCAAATCTCTCTCAAGATGCTATCCCTGAAAACAGCGCTCCTCCTAGCGCTAATGTCGGCTAAGAGGGTGAGTGACTTATGCGTGCTGTCGGTCTCGCCGTCCTGCCTTTCTATTAGAGAGGACAGGAGCGCAGCGACTTTACAGCCAAATCCCTCATTCACACCTAAAGTTCTAACAAACTCCTTTCGGTTGAGAATTATTTCCCTCGAGGGGTTCTTCTCCCCGCCTCACAGAAACGAGGCAGAGGAAGCGTCTCACCGACTCTGCCCAGTGCGCGCCTTGTCTCAGTATGTTTTGCGCACAGCAAACATCCGACATACAAAGCAGCTGTTTGTTCATTACAGAGAGCATTCACAAGGCTTGGCTCTGTCAAAACAGCGTCTGTCACACCATCACACAAGCCTACAGTGCAGCGGAGTGTGCATGTGGAAAGACATAAGCAGGAAAGAAGTCAAGCCAACTCCATTGAGGGAAATCAGCTTCCACAAACCAAAGAGGCTAGGCAGGCAGCTTCCAGCAGCTTCAAAAACTGCTAGGAAGAACAGTATCACAACCAGAGGCATGTGATAGTTGACATTCATTTTCAGAATCTGGAGTTATGTTACCATAACTCCAGATTCTATGAGTATAGGCGTAGCCCTCTAAGACTTAGGCCCCCTGCTCCACCGACATTGGCCGAAGAAATTACTGGCTTTTGGGAGCAGAGCCACTTTAGCGTAAGTGGCGTGAAAGAAAATCTTCAGACTGCGCATGCCCGAGAGGGATAAACCCAATAGCGACAGCTCTTAGAGGGCTACGCCTATACTCATAGAATCTGGAGTTATGGTAACATAACTAACGTAATACATACATGCTTCCTCGATGCTCTACTCCCATACCAGTTAAGACCACTTAATGCCATGTCACTATCCGACCCCAGTAACATTAGGCTATGGAAGCTGCCAGAACATTGCATCTTTATTTATTATTGTTAGACCCTTATTAGACTTTCTTAGAGGGTAATTTGGGACACATTACAACAGAACTGTACCGTAAACTAAAGTGTATTATTTCCCATTGTTACACCCTTATTAGACTTTTTTAGAGGGTAATTTGGGACACATTACAACAGAACTGTACCGTAAACTAAAGTGAAATCACATCTGCTACTTGAGACCATACGACCATATGGATGACATGACAGCTCCCCAAAATGTCTCGATCGACCCCTGGTGCCTGGTGCACTACAGGTCATAAATCCTTGGTGGATCTGGTTCACATATTGTTTTTAAATGGGGAAGGGGGAAAAAATCATTGCACGACAGCTCCTGCAGCACTTTATTTGGGTGTTGATTACCAAAGCCAAACAACCAGTACCAAAACATGGTAGTAATAGTAACTAGCATGGCAGAGCAATATGGACAATAAAATACACACAAAAGAAGATATCACAATATCTTTTACCTCAATATCTAAAATAAAATAGCATCCATTTAGTGTGATGCAGCCTTTAAAACTAGTAAAACCCAAGACTTATATCACATCACAACTGCACATATATTATCACAATAAAATTAAACCTGAAATCCTACACAATATCTTCTGTAACATAACATATTGTCAACATATTGCCCAGCCCCAACAACAGCGACACTGGAAGTTGTAAAACTCAAGGGAGTAACAGTCTATCCTTTCTCATGTTCTTAATTTTAGACTTCACCTCAGGCAGTCCATTAATAAATGTTTTCACATAACTTGCATACGCAAGAAGTGTCTGCCCCTCTCCCCGTGGCGGTGGGATGACGTCTGGTGCAGCAATTGCTAGTTCAGCAATTGCTGCGGTGTTGGAGATAGTTGCTGGGTCGATGTTGAAGCGCTCAGAAGTCCACTTTAAACTTCTGCATTTTTGGTAGTACCTGAGCAACACGTTGTAGCGTTGCTGTTTGACAAGAAATTTTACATAGGACAAAGGACAACTTCAATCACAGAAAGGCTAAATATTGTGAAGAAAATTGCTGTCCTTGGTTACAAAAGTAAAAAGGTTGAATTTTTAGTAGCTTAAGAAGTATGTGTAGTATATATTCTAGTTATCATTACAGTGGTTGTAGTTGAAGACGCCTTGACTACTGCAACTCCTTACTGGCAGGGCTCCCGGCATGTACGCCCAAACCTCTGCAGATGGTCTTCAACCAGCCCAAAAGAGCACATCACTCCGCTATTCATATCCCTCCACTGGCTCCCAGTTGCTGCCCGCATCAAGTTGAAGTCCTTGATGCTTGATGCTTGTAGTGAAAGCCCTAAAAAAAAGTGAAAAGGTTAAAGAGTTGCGCTTCAACTCTGTAAAATAGCTGGAGTAGTGCAGTCTGACTGCTTACACTGAAGAAGCTGAAGCAGCCAATCAAACAGCAAGCTTTAATGATCACCTCAGCCACTCTGGCTGTATCTACCACTCTGTATCTCTGTCCCTGCCTGCTTGTGTGAGAAAAGTCCCCACTCTCTGGCTGCCACTCTGAACATTCCACCCTTAGTGTGTAAGGGGAATTTATTTGTAGTAAAACCTTAAATATCTTAAAAATAAACGTTGGATCAAAAAGTTGAGTACAAGCACACCCCACAAAATGTGCCTGACATTTTACAGTTGGTTTGGTGTCGATATCTCGAAAACTGTGGGGGGAGTTAAGCTCAGAAATTTGGGTAGAATAAGAAGAATATGGAATACAATAGGTTGACTGCTGTACAGCAATAACCCTAATAAAGAAGTAAAAAAAGAGTGCATAGTGTGTTGCTTCGCTGCAGCAAGCACAGAATAAAGTGGGACCGAAGAGTGTATTGTGTATAAGTGTGATTCACTGGAGCAAACACAGCAAATTCATTTCTTACACAGCCCCCTTCCCACACACACACACCCCCACAACAAAGTATTGTACAAATAATGCCAGCAAATGTAGAATGACTTATCACTATTGAAAATAAAGAACAGGTATCACAGCAGCCGTAAGACAGATGCGAAAAAGGGCACATACCTCTTTTGGGGAAACTTGTCTGGTGGCAAGACTCAAGTTATAAATATGGTCAAACAGTTGGTTACATTAAAGGTTAAGGCCAGGGTAATTTTTAGCACTTTACGGTAAAGGTACCTAAAATAACATGAATTCACTGCATGAAAGTAAGTTACATCATCCATTAACATCATATGACTCATCAGGAATTTACATGAATTCAAAGTCTGTTCTAGATGGTTGCCAGGGCGTCGCTAGGTGCGTGCCAGGTGCATGCCAGGTTGTTCCGGGTATGTTCCAGGATGCTGCACTGTGTGCTAGGGTGTGGTCACAGAGGGCATTACTGTGCGTTCACACCAAAAGCGTCATGAGCTACAAAAGCGGCTGGCAGTCATTCATTCTCAATGGGAGCTGGCGGCGAGAGGCGTCCCACGCCATGGCAGCAGCGAGCGGCGCGATACCAGCGACCAGAGCGACGAGTTGAAGTTGAGCTGAGCTGAACTTTATGCAAATTAGCAGCAACACGCTGAAGCAGCAACCAATTGCAGATCGGGATTTGATTTTCTTCCCGCTGTAAACGTCTCCCTATGTACTGAAGTTCCTAGCAAATATTTGTTCCATACTGACAATGGAGGAGAAACTTATTGTTGCGGTCTCCGGTTTCCCGGAGCTGTATGACCCGTCCTTGTTTGATAGATAGGCCATCTATGAATATATCATCAATACATATCTATTAATATTATTTCTGTACACAGTGCACATGCACACAATAGGCTAAAGTAAAACAGCATTTTTTAATGAGTGTTTTTTGGAAATACAGACTAGGTACATTTTGCAGGAAAACGTAGAAGTTTGTTTATTTGATCATGCTTGTCACAGTTCACGGCAGGCCTGCCGAATAGCTCTACTACAAACTTGATATATTGGCCACAACCGAACTTGATGTCTGCAGCGCTGCTTGTATGCCCGGCACCCTAGCGACGACTGCTAAGGGCTGGCAGCAAGCAGCCAGCAACCAGAGCGCCCAGTGTGAACGCACAGTTAGGAGAGATACAGCTGCATGTGTATCTGGGTCCCAGCCTGCATGTGTGGCAATTAGTTCTGCTCCCTAGCTGCTTCCAAACATTCTGCCATTCATTTCTATGGGGAAAAAAAAATGTTTTAAACCGGAATTGCGAAAAATCCGTACGTCAGGTTCTTCAGAAAAGTAATAGCACACTTCTCCTCAATGAGCCGCACGTTTCGGTGTATCATATGTGTATGTAGCAGCAAATCTGTGTATATGAGGTAAGTTTGTGTCAGAGGTACGTGTGCTTGTGCATGTGTGCATAAGTGTGTGTATGTGGAGCCAAGACATACATCACCACTTAGGTGACTGACAGACTCACATTCCCTCTTATAGGGCTAACCCCTGCCTGCTGACGGGGTCCTCAGACAACTGAGTTTGACAACTTCCAAATATGACCCATATGCTGTTTTGACAACACATACTGTACCACCCAAACATACAGTGCATGTAAATGTCTGTACAAAAATGTTTAAACATGAATTGTCTGTGAAAATTGGGGCTAGTGTAATCTTGCGTTGTGTTATGTAAAGGCACCACAGACCAGGGTTCCCAGTTGAGTTGGTTTATTCTGATAATAGACAAACAGTGCGGTCACTGAACTGTTCTGGAACATGTAGCTTCAGCAATGATGATACTAGGAATATAGAAACACTCATGTAACCATACACACACACAGCTTGGTAGTTGGCTAACTTAGCTAACAACATAGCCTACATGCCGTTGTTTGTAGAACAGATATAATGAATATGCAAATCTACAATAGCACAAAAGTCTTTGTCCATGTCTCCTCTAGGTACATACAGTATACATTGATATAATGATAAAATTATGAACAAAAATGAACACTCTCTTAAACTAATCTGCACAGTGTTATAACCATGACCTACCGCTTACACGGGCAAGTTAAACTGGGAAGAACGTAAGGTAACCACACAAGTATTTTAAAGTGACAGAACACTAGACCAAAATACACATATATAGACCTCTGGTACAATGGCAAGTGGAAGCATTATTAACCATGTTACACCCTCCCCCTCTGAATTCCACCTGTCCTGACAAAATAAAACATGAGGCATGCAAAGCCTTGCAATTATATGTCACCAAACATTCCTGTCTTTAAAACCTTCTACACCAGAATGAGGGAGTAAAATGAATCCCCAGGTAAACATGCCTATTACATGTTAATTACACTTGGTAACAATGTAAAAATTGGCCCCAATGAAAATAAAAAGACCAGAAATCTGAGGAAAAAAAAAAAATATATATATATATATATATTTTTTTTTTTTAAAGATAACCAGTATTCACCCTAAAATGTAAACTTAAAGAATCTCACACCCATGCGGCCACTTTCTTAAACTCATTACCCAAGACTCTCTGTGTCTGCATTGTTTCAATGAGTCTCTTAACAGGTTTTATGTAACGACCCGCCCTTGACATGGTACGTCTACCAGTCTCTGTTGTCTGGCAGTCAGGGACAGAAGTCAGGGAGTCAGTCACGACAGAGTCACCATCGCCATAAGGTTGTACTGAATCACAGGTAAGAGTCGGGCGGTAGACAGGATTCGAATCACAGTGTCTTAAGTCAGAGTCCATGTGTTGGGAGTCAGAGCCTGTGCCCTTGTGCCTGACGTCAGAGTCCACAGCCTTGGGGTCATTATCCACAGTTTCCTCCACAGGAATATCAGTCAACGGGACAGAACCAGGTGCCAACCCATGTCCCTCACTTGACCTGCACTCTTCCTCCATGTGATCTGATCTATCATCTGACACATCACTAATCAGCTCCGACACCCACACACTTGTTCTCTCCTCAGCATTCATCTCATCAGCAGGTGCATTACTTTCATCAGAACTGGTGACTTCATCAATCGTCAGCTCAGGTGTATCAAGCGGTGGCAGGAAGTTAACTGGCATGATGAGGTTGCGGTGCACAGTCTTCTCGTGGCCAGTGGAAGTGTTGCGGATCGTAGATACATGAATGTCACTGTTCTTCTCCGCAACAACATAAAAGGTATTCTCCCATCTGTCTGCAAGTTTTCTTCTGCCATGCTCCCCCTTATTCGCCAGCAGCACACGATCTCCGACCTCCACAGGAACCCCTCTGATCTTCCTGTTGTACAGGTCTGCATGCCTCCTCAGCTGTCTATTAGCTGATGTCTGAGCAGCCTTTATGGCCTCCCGCAAGTCCCTCCTGAGGGACTGGACGAACACATCGTTGTCCACAACCTCTGAGTCATGCAGCACCTCCCCGAACAGCATATCAACGGGCAAGCGGGGTGTTCTCCTGAACATCCACTGGAAAGGAGCGTGCCCAGTGGTCTCATAGATAGTACAATTATAGGCAAAGGTCAGAGATTTGAGCATTTGAGGCCACTTGTGACTGATTGGGGCACAAGAAGGCATGGGCCAACTTGGTAAAATGATCCGTGATGACGAGTACATCAAGTGACTTGTTAGAAGCATCTTCAGCGCACCAGAAATCCACACAGACCAGGTCGAGGGGTTCGGTGGTGATGATGCTGTCCAATGGAGCTCTCACCTCGGGCTCTGGGGCTTTGCTGAACACACATCTTCGACAACACTTGACATATTCCTTAACATCGGTCTCCATTCCTTGCCAGAAGAACCTCTGTCTTGTCAACCACAGCGTCCGTTGCTGACCTTGATGTCCGGCCTCATCATGGACACCGTTCAAGACCACTGGCTTCAGTGAGGCAGGCACAACATATTGGTAGGACCTCTTCTTGGATACTGGATCCTTAGTCACATGATACAGCACTCCCATTCGCAGGGGCAACTTCTCCCATGCCTTAAGCAGCCTCACAGCCCCCAATGGCTGGTGGCCACGTTCCCTCCTGGAGGGCCTCCGACCCCTCTCCACATAGAAAATTACTCTGGCCAACACATCGTCCTGCCGTTGTTTTGACATGAGGTCCTCCTGCGACAATGCACCAACTTCGGCCACTTCAGCTGGTACCAATGGCTGAAGGAACTGTGGCAGCAAGAGTGCTCGGCTCTGGAGCCCAGACTCCCCATGAGCATAAGTCAAAATAGCAGACACCTCATCACTTGACAAGGATCCAGACACGGAGGGGATGGTCGATTGACAGTTGACAGCTACGTCAACGTCCCTGGTCTCTGCAGTCAAAGAATGGCTCCCCCGATCTGCCTCACATGGATGGTTGGACCAGCGGAAAATGTCCTGCACCCTCTCGGCTTGCACTCCAGCTGCCTCATCCAACAGCTCCTTGTAAGGGACGCTTGTGAGCCTGTGGAGGGCACTGGGCTTCACAAAGGGCTGCCTGCTCAATGCATCCGCCACCACATTCCTGGGCCCCGGGATATACTTGATGTCGAACTCAAATGGGGCCAACTTGGCAACCCACCTTTGCTCGCATGCATCTAGTTTGGGTTTGGACAGAATCTAAGTTAGAGGGTTGTTATCTCTCCAGACCGTGAACGGGCTCCCTTTTAGCCAATGGCTAAACTTATCACAGACCGCCCAACGTAGAGCAAAAAACTCCAGCCTATGAGCAGGATATTTCGACTGCGCATAGGTCAGCGATTTACTTGCAAAAGCCACAGGTCTGGCCTTATCCCCACCTTCAGGCACCTGAGAGGAGAGCTTGCTTTAGATGATTGAAAGCCTGTCTGCATTCATCCGTCCAATCTGATGCCGAGAGCTTTCTCATGACTTTCCGTTTTGCCCTCCCTTTCCCATGGCGCGGAGTCTTGGGTCCGGTGGTCAACCCGAACAAAGGCTTGGCAATGGCTGAGCAGCCCTTTATAAACTGTTGATGGTAGACCACCATGCCAAGAAAGGACCTGATCTTGGACTGAGAGGGTACATTTGAGTTGTCCTCCATGAGATCCTTTTCTGCCATTTCAGTGATAGCTCGAACCTTCTCAGGATCTGTGGCTGTAGCTGTAGCTTCACTGATGACATGGCCCAAGAATCTCACAGACTTCTCCATGAAGTGGCATTTCTTTGGTGCCAGTTTAAGTTTGTGCTGCTTCACCGACCAAAAACCATCTCCAAACGCTGCAGCCCCACCTCTTCACTGGGCGCAAAGACCAGCACATCATCAATGTAGCGGAGAAAGCTTAGGAAATTCTGGTCCCCGAAGATGCTCAGCATCATTCTCATAAACATGGCTGGGCTATTACACAGGCCCTGAGGAAGCCGATTGTACTCATAGAGTCCGAAAGGCGAGGTGAAAGCCGTGAACTTTCGTTCTTCCTCATGTACCTCCACATTGTAATAGCCAGATGTCAAGTCCATCGTCGAGAAATAGGCATTTCCGCCTAAGGCCGCAAGAGCATCTATTTGGTGTGGCAAGGGGTGAGCATCCTTTATCGTGCGCACGTTGAGCCACCTGAAATCAGTGCACAGATGTAAATCACCTGACTTTTTCCAGATGAGAACAAGCGGGGTGGCGAATTCACTGTTGCTCTTCCTGACTATCTCACACTCCTCCATCTCATCCAAAGCCTGCCTGAGTTTGTCGTACTGATTAGGAGACAACCTTCGATAAGGCAACCTGAAAGGTCTGTCGTCACTCCTCCTGATCCTATGTACAAATCCCGTAGCTTTCCCACAATCCAGCTTGTGCCTTGAGAAGATGGACTCGTAGCGTGCTATCAGTTGCACCAACTTGGCTCTACCCTCAGGTGACAATTGGGGGGAGTCGACATCTATGTCTCCAAGCCCCAGCATTCGCAGCACTCCGCTACCTGCTCCATTGCACTCAGGTCCACTGTCGATGGTCAAGCTGTTGGCACTGGTATTGTCACCCTTTGAGATGCCATCCATCTTCAGCACCTGCTGCTGTAGAGTGGGGGGAGGGACTGCTGATGCCGCCAGTTCATCTGTGTCTAAGTCTTCCAACGCCATACATGGGAATGCGTCAGCCACTTTGGCATTTCGTCTCAATGTCACTGGTCAGGGCAGTGGGTTGATGACCTTCACTGGGAGCCATCCATCATTTCTCAGGATTGCTACGGTTCTCCCTATGAGAATGTTCCTAGGTCTTGAGCGAGCACTTGTGGGTTCGATGACAACAGCACTGCCAGCTGAAACACTCTGAGTGTTCTTCAGCCGTGCCCAAACTAAGTGCTCCTGCATCAGCTCCAAAGTAACAGCCCGCTTCAGCCTCAGCGTTCCCACTTTGTCAGGCACATCACTTCCCTGCCACCTCTCCACATTGGCCAGAAGAGAGAAAAGCTGCTCCTCATCATCAGTACACCCTGTTGACTGTGTCTCAAAGAACTTGCTTGTCTTCATTACATGTATGAGATATTTGATCAAGTTGCTGCCAATAATCAGTTAATGGCCATCCACAACCAAGACAGGGACAGAGGCTTTATGGCCATACGCTGTCAGCATCAACTCACACACTCCCACAGATCTGGTCCTCAAACCCCCACACCCAACCAGCACTACATCAACCGGGTTGAGTGAGCCGCTTGATAACACTCCGGCTTCCTGTAGGCATGGCACCACTGCTGAGCTCAGTGTACAGGCCATAGATCCGCTATCAACCATTGCCTTCACCTCCATCACAACATTTACAGCAACACATGTATAGAACAGATTGTCATTCGAAGCCACTCTCTGTATGTTCTGATAGATTACTTTCACACCCGGCCCTGCAGAATCACATGCACTCGAATACACAGATTCCACATCCTCATCATAGAGAGTCAGGGGGACTTTATTAGGCCCATCACTTGTCCCCTCTCCGCATGGGCCATCTAGTTTCCCTGCTGGTTGGCTGAGCCCTGCTGAGTGAGCCCTGCTGGCTGGGGAACCTGTTCCTGAGATGAAGCTCGCGGACATGCTACGCATGCATGGCCAGGAGCATAACAGAGGTAGCATAGATGATCAGCTCGACAGTGTTCTACTGTACTGTGGTTGGCATCACCACACACTGAGCAAGGCAGGGATGGGTTTACTCTTCTCCTGAACCATTGCTGTGGACGGGAACCAGGATTGATCACTGTCTGTTGTGGGCGCTGTTCCGGCACACGCACCAGCAAAGCAATGACTCGGTCCAAAATTCAGATGAGCAGTGCAGAGGTGTTGGCGATGAAGCAAATGTATGCTCAATGGCTGGCTCTGGCTTAACTACTGGTGAGGGCTGGCCCTTGGACAAAACCACTGCAGAGGACACTTCCTGCCTCAGAGTGTGGACCATCACAGGTGGCCGTGAGAGATGCTTGGCTTTGCTCTCCCTCCGATGTTCCTCCAGCCTCTCGTGTACATCCCCAGCAGTCCACTGATAGGTTTGCATTTGAAAATCAGACATAGTTTTGGATCAGGGCAGTGTCTGATAAACATAACAGTTACTTCATAAGCAGGATCTTCTAGCTTTTTACCCTGTCTCCTTATACAGTCCTCTGCCACATCAATGGCCCTATTCAGCCTGATCCAGTAGTCAAATGGGTCTTCACCAGTCAGTGGCAAAGTCACATAAAAGTCTGCTAATGGCATGTCAGAGTACACTGTATCACTGAAATGTCGCTTCAAGATGTCAAAGATGGGGCTCGGGTCTTGGCCCAAATCAAAAAAGCTGTAAAGTTAAAACCTGGATTTCTTAGGTAAGAAACGTTATCATATTAAAATCGCTGATTAAGGCGGCTACTCCGCAACTCAGGCATGTAAGAAGTGGCTGCAAATGTATGAAGATGCGAAAAGTCAGTCACCACCACAAATGCCGTCTGAGTCACCATAGCATCGGATAGCACTGGTTAGCTGTTTGAGCGAACGTCACTGAGAAGTTCAAAGTTATTTGACATACATCCGTTCATTAATTTGGGACATAAAGTTGATTTTCCTGAAAGCTTCGATAGCTCTGCAAACCTCCAGAGACGGACTTCCAGAGAGCGACCATCAGCTCCTCACGAGCAGCGTGTGTTTGAGCTGGAGCTCGGCTACAAACAGCTGTGGAGGCCCCTGTGTGTAGAGCGGGCCACAGTGACGCGTGAGCCGCACAGCGCCCCTTTTTCCTGTTTAGCTCTGTGCTGGCAGGGCTACGGAGCTCTGGAGGCCGTGCACAATGGTCAGAAAAGAGACCAGAAAACCAAAACTACCCAACTGATTTCATTCAATTAACTTTTCAGCTATTCAAAAGCCTTTCATTCAGGCATCGGCAGTTGTTTGCTGACATATCTTGGTGTGCTGCTGTCCTATGAGAAAGAAGCGAATTGCTTTAAGGTTTTTGTTTGTAGTCATACTTGCAGTAACTGAAGACAATGAGTTATCTTAAAACTATGATTAAACAACATTGTTTTTCATTGCATGCATTTATAAATGTACGGAGCCCTTCTGGGGTCATATGGTAGAAAAAAAAACCTTGATATGTAAATCCGTGCGAACGGATTTGTAAACTGTGCGCACGGATTTCTAAACCGT
Organism: Centroberyx affinis; assembly: GCF_046629955.1. NCBI lineage: Eukaryota > Metazoa > Chordata > Actinopteri > Beryciformes > Berycidae > Centroberyx > Centroberyx affinis. Next base: position 90,172 of record NW_027280306.1, on the reverse strand, counting down.
GCCCTCGGATTCACAATCCATGCGAACGGATTTGTAAACTGTGCGCACGGATTTCTAAACCGTGCCCTCGGATTCACAATCCGTACGAACGGATTTGTAAACTTTAAAAAACAAAACCGACATGGAGACATTTCTGAAAGAAGTGCAGGATGTCCAAAATTTTAAAATTAATGCCATGGGTTAGTGAACATTTATCCTTAAAAAAGAAATTCAGTCATTCACATAACAAAAAAAGAAAACCCCCATATTGTTAATGTGGTTCAGTTGTGTATAGTATAGTCTGAGATGCTGGATATCATTGCTTAGCATTGGTGGAAATAGAAATCTTTTTTTTTTATGTGACCGACTTCCATTAAAAAAGACTTGTTGCCTGTAATGTGAACATAAGAGTACATGTTGAAGAAATGGCGATACTGCCCAGCTGTGTCAAACTGTATCTGCCTTGTATTTTGCAGACCAAAATTAGTTTCATTTATACAGGCATACACACGGATTGCTCATACAATATGTAACATTATTTACTTTTCAGGAAGACAAATGTTTACATTTGTTCTGTGTGAAATATTTTCCAGTTACTGAGGAGAGGTCTTCAGAGCAGTCCTCTGATACTGCCTCCATACAGCTGAAGAGGCTCAGAGAACAGGAGAAGGAACTGCGGGAGGAGTGCAAATTCCTCAGGGAGGTGTTGGACCTGATAAAAGGTATTACACATTGTTGTACACTATGTAATTTTATGATGCTTTTGCACCATATAGTGGCTATCGGCATCTGAGTCTGTATGCAGGTTTGAGTTCCAGAGTTATAAGCGAAATAGTATTTCATTTATCATGGAGACAATATTTTTACACCACAACTTTACTTAGGATAACGCATGAGATTACAAATGTTCAAAGGAACTAAAAGTAGTATCAGGTCAAGCAGCAGCCATAGGAAACAAAACAAACATATTTTATGCTACATAGAGGCTCCAACAAGTTGTAGTGCTTTGCTGTTTGCATGACAGCGAAGGAGAAAGCAGTAGCAGTGTTTGGTTAACAGTTTGGCTAAGGGGAGCTAAACACAGCATATGTTACTACCTGAACAACGGATGGAAAAAACAATAATTAATTCCATGGATGTGGTATGTTCACTAGGATAAAATTGTTTCAAACTGAACAAGTTCCGCTACTCAACAGTGTGAAATGCATCTATGTTAGCCTGGACTACAATAGCATTGTTCCATTAAGCATCATCCCGGCCATGTTTGTGTTGGGGTGGAAAAAGGGGGAAGATTTCGCTAAAACAAAAACAAAGGGGCAGGATTGGCTTGGCTATTTTTAAAGCTGGAAATCCTCAGCAGCCACCAAAGTAATAGTGAATTGACTGGTATTGATCAGCATTTGTGAACCTCAGCTGTTGTGTTATGGTCATTTGTGAATTTGAGCGAGTCGCTAAATGCATTTTGTACTTGTTGAATGTTTTAATTAACCCTTGTCTCTGCTTTACCGCAAGCCTAAACTGTACATGTAATGGATTTACAGTGCTGATGTGTTCTTTTTTTCTGGGTAGTGTGCACGAGTCAAGATGCTGCTAAAAAAAAGGTCCAGAATAAAATAGCAAAGTAAGGGACTTTTTGTAGTGCTTGTATTTGTGCAGTTCAGTGCACCATTATGAATATACTAGAGCATGTATGGAAATTCACTCTATAGTATGTCATTGAAGAAATTTGTGATTGTGATTTTTTTTCTTTCCAATAACAGATGTTGAACCACAACTGAGGGGCCACCAAAATTGTCCACCACCAAAATGTTCCTTGGTGCTATGTAGAATTTCTTGCCTTGTTCTATATCTATATCTTACTTTTGACAAACTGTGAAAGGAGGCTTGTGATAGTGATAATTTCCACAATGGGGTATTATCTTTGTATTGTAAATTAAGTGCTGCAAGAGCTGCAAAGATATTGTGATATCTTCTTTTGTGTGCATTTTATTGTCCATATTGCTCTGCCATGCTAGTTACTATTACTACCATGTTTTGGTACTGGTTGTTTGTCCACCAAGGATTTATGACCTGTAGTGCACCAGGCACCAGGGGGCGATCGAGACATTTTGGCTTCACTTTTGGGGAACTGTCATGTCATCCATATGGTTGTATGGTCTCAAGTAGCAGATGTGATTTCACTTTAGTTTACAGTACAGTTCTGTTGTAATGTGTCCCAAATTATCTTCTAAGAAAGTCTAATAAGGGTCTAACAATAATAAATAAAGATGCAATGTTCTGGCAGCTTCCATAGCCTAATGTTACTGGGGTCAGATAGTGACATGGCATTAAGTGGTCTTAACTGGTATGGGAGTAGAGCGTCGAGGAAGCATGTATGTATTACGTGTATTACTACCTACAAACTCCACGGGACTCCGGAGAACATCCAGGCTATGAGGGACGTGTGAAGTAGCGACCAGATGTGGTTTGACTTATGGTACAGTAAGCTTCTAATGAGCAAATGACCCTGTAAGAAAGTGAAACCATGTTAAATAAAGGCCAAATAAATGTATTGTCCTCTGAGCTCTCAGTGTTTTGTCTATTAAAAAGGCCATGTCCATAATTTGGTAGTATAGCGTCTAACTAGCATGTTTTGGATCTGATATAGCATTGTATTTGATTTCTAATTAACTCTGATTTCTAATTAACTCTAATTAAATAGCATCTTCTGTTGTCTGTTCTGTCTGGACAATAGCAGAAGTCTGAGTATGATAGCAGATGGCTTGAATATGATAACAGAAGTCTAAGTATGATAGCAGAAGTTTCCCTTTTGGCTAGGGTCATGTCCCTGGTCACAGAGATAAGTTTGATAAGCTAAAATCAACTTAGGAAAGTACCTATCAAAATTATAAGCACATGATAAAATTTTCCATTACAGTTTCAATCAGGCTTCAATTAGAAGGTTGTGATGCATTCCAAAAGACAGACGAGAAAGACCAGCATGCCCTTGAACAACACTGTGTTTTAAATGTTGGGAGGTGCCTGTTTTGTGCTGGCTTTAAATTAATCCAAAGAATGAGAATCTCTTTTGAAGTCTTATTATGTGCCTCCAATCTTTGATTTAGGTGTGGCAGGTTGTCAGCAGTTATTTATGGAGACAGTGGCATTCTTCTGGCTCTTGGGGACGCTTACAGTAAGTGGAGAAAAAATAGTTCCTATCCAAATAGAACACAACTATTGACAGAAAGCTTGTTTTTTTTTTACAATTTATTATATAATTTATTATACTGTGAGCGTTGTGATTTGCAAAACAACGTTTATCATAGTTTTCAAAGACTGTTGCATATGCCCCTAGGTTTCTATTGCAATAGTGGGAGGGGGTGAAGTTATGGTTTCTACTAATAGGGATCATGACGGAAAACATGTTACCCAGGGTTCAAAATACCAAACTATTCCTTTAAGGCAAGCAATTGTAGCTCGGTTACAAATAGTCCAGAACGCTGCAGAAAAATAACTAATTACGACCTCACAGCGATGTCATATCTCCTTGGTCCTGGCTTTATTGCCTTGGCTACCAATCAAATTCAGGATTGATTTTAAAGTTCTTGCAATTACACAACATGGCTCCATCTTATATCAGTGAATTGCTGGTTATTTATAGGCAGACAGAAAGTGGTGAGGCTACCAGGCACCACCGCCGCCTCTTAGAATGGGCCTGTCACATGCATTTCTGCTTGTTTTTTGATACGATCAAACCAAACAAAGGTATGAAATATATATATATATTTATTTTTATTCGCTACCATGGATCAACAGAGGAAAATTGTTGCTATTCCTGCAGTTTTGTTTGTGTGATGTCATCAGCTTATTGGAAATTGTCAATGTACAGTTGATATACTTGGGTTTCAAATTTAACTTGAACTTTTTTTTCACTCAGCCCTCTTATGCCATCATCACAAATTTCAGTTTTCGTACTTGTTGAAACTTCCTTTTAATTTGACAACATATAATAGAGACAGACAAGAGGGAAAAGCCAGAGAAAGGAGTGGACAAAGGAGTGGTCAATATCGGTCTTAACATCATTCAGGTTATAGTTACTTGGCATAATTAAGATGAAATGGCAAGCTAACCTCCCATTATTTATTTACTTATTAATAAGTGGGCATATATTTCATTTCGACAGAGGAAGGACAGAGAAGTAAATGTATTATCAGATGTAACTGATGGTAGACTATGTGCATTCCAGGATCTCCAGAGCAGTACAATTTAAGTTCAACATTTTTTAACTTCATTCAGCATTATGGGCCTATTATGTATGCTGGGGGACAGAGTTTCAATCCTGCCCCTTACACACCACCACACTCACCTCAGGCAATTCCTGTGGTCTTTTGTCTGAGAAATTAATTAAAAATAATTGTTAGCCCTACTGAGAATGTGGCAGGAGTCCAAGGTGAACTGGGACAGAGATTGATGTGGGTTGTCAGGTCCTGTCCCTAGATTCACTCGGTGAGACAATGATTCTTCACTTGATTGAAATTCCAAACAGAGGCGTATATTTCTCACTGTGCTTACAGCTGCCAAGACAGCTATAGCTGTCATCACGTAACCTCGTATTTGTGTTCCTCTATACATACTTGTGTTCATCCATGTGCACATGCATATTTGTATGTGTGTGTGTGTGTGTGTGTGTGTAGGTGTGTGTCTCTTTTCAAGAGAGAAGTCATCAGACTAGTTCTATTAACAAGGCATAATTGTCCCATGCAATAGCTGCTGTGAGAGAAGGCTGTACAGAGAACAGTACAGAGAACAGGCTGTACTAGAGAAGTTCACAGACATGTAACCACAGAACGCCACTGTAAATACACCTCTGCTTTGACGGCTCCCAATATTTCACCTCTCACACTGTTCCACTCTGCACACATAGCAGCCAACCGGTGCCTGGACACCTGACCGATTGCCCTCTTACGAGAAAGTGCCCTCTGAGGCTAAATAACCAACGTATGCCTGTGTCTGTGGGGCTTGTCGTCGTTTCTCATGCCACACCATAGCATCAACTTAATTGTAGGGAATAGTCTGAGTTTAGAGCAAGTAAGTGCCACCTCTGTGAGGCTTTTTTTTAAAGTTACATTACATATTACATTATGTCATTTAGCATTTTGCCCAAAGCACAATACAATAAGTACATTTTGTCAACAGTGGTCAAATCGACCGTATATCAGTCTTCATAAGCTAAGCCTTCAGTTGGAATAAGTAGAATTTGTAGAATCACAGGATGTTTTTTTTTTTTTTTTAGCTTATTTTATTAAGAGCAGAAGGGGGGAAAAGATTTTTACATGGTAGGTTAATTCAAGTACACAATTATACTGAAGTACACAAGTGTTCTTGCATTCTTTAGGTATTATACAGTTTAATTAAAGACTGTGTATCTACCTATGATACTTTTCCATAGGTCAATGCACTGGAGTAAGGCTAGTTCAAAGAGCCAATCAGCTCCCATTCAGCTTCCATGCAGGGGGAATCACTAACTCTTAAACCCCTAGATTCAGTTTATCACTCCGCCCTAAGATTTATTACCGGTTATTCCACACATCATTGCTTCTTGTACGAAAAGCTTGGGTGGGCATCCCTAACAGTAAGACGTGACAGGCATTGGTTTCTCTTTATTTATAAAGCCCTTAATGGCAACTTGCCATGATATATTACTTCTTTATTAAATTGGTCCTATAGTCACTATCAACTCGTTCAAGTGATTGGCTAATGCTCGAAGTACCGCGTACAAACACTGAATTTGGGAAAACTGCCTTTAGTTTCTATGCTGCGCACACCTGGAACACTTTGCAACATACATTGAAACTGGACACAATTGTACATTTGGGTCAATTTAAAACCATAATTGCAAACTGCACCACTCATGAATGTAACTGTTTTTAACTGTGTTTGGCTGTGTTCTGTTTGTTTATTTTTTTTCTCGTTGGTTGTTTTTTATGTGTATTTCACTCTGTACTCTCTGCATCATTGTAAATGAGGGTATACCCTCAATGATCTCCGAGATCTAAATAAAGGTTGAATGAATGAATGAATGTGTCAGGCAGCAACTGTAACATTTTCCAACAGGGAAGCCAGCCCTAACCGTGCTGTGGATAAATTTGAAATGGAACAGACTTGTCCTTAAGCAGGCCTAGTAATTAATAAAAATACCAAATAATAAAAATTGCACAGAATAATGAGTAATACTATATTGCATATGACTTCATTTAAAAAATAAGTCTAAATCCTCTAAATATTGTTTGTTTACTTACACTTATACATCAGTTCAGGTGACTAGACGATGTACAAAGTTAGTCAGTAATTTTCCACTCCTGTGATAAGTTCTTCTTCAGTACCTTTCCACCAAACTAAAGTTGATAACCAGTTCCATATAAGGAGTGTGATGTTCTGGTAACCTTCAACATTCCACTATGTGCACACACACACACGCACACACACACACACACACACTTCCCATTAACTTCAGTTCAGCCTACTCAGACAGACTAGTTGTATCTCTGTATGCTGTCTGTTGTTCTCTCTCTACATACATATATATAGATAACAGTAGGCCTACATATATACAGTATATTGGCAGCTGAAAATGTGGATGTTGAAATCACCATATTATAGTTTAATCGACAGCCATCTCAAGGCTCCTCTTTCTTTCTTTTTTTCACTCTTTGGCAGCTGCTTTTCCATATCATTAAACAAGTAATGTATGTTGATTTGTTAAGTCTTGGCACTGGAGACTGGGTGGGGGTTTCTTTGCATGGCTGTGGGGTAGAAGGGGGCGGGGTTCGGTGGGTTTGTGGGGATCCTGGAGAAAATAGGATGGGATTGGGAGGGGGGTTACTGTCTGTCAGTCTAATTTTGTTTTTGTCTCTTCTGTGTACAAACATCTGACCACAAAAAATACTTGTCATTTTTCGTGTAAATTGTATCTCCTTTTTCTGTATTTGATCCTTTTTCTGTATTATTTCCTTTTTCTGAATTTTAATATTTTGTTACTTTTACTGTGCTTTTTTTGTAAAGCACTTTGTTAAATCTACTTCTACATTCATTCATTCATTCATTCATTCATTCATTCATTCTAGAAGTAAGAGTTAGCACTCCAGGGATTACTGTGGATTTTAAAACATTGCTCTCCATTGGTCAGCACTGGGCAATGCTGCTAAATAGAAATGTCTTTCAATAATGACAATAATAATTTCCAAAAGAAATAGCCACTAAAAGTCTTTATTTCAAAAATGGTTGATGACCTACGGAGCCCGGGAGTGGCCATTGGGAGAGAAAATATATTGTTATTATTGAGTCCATGATTTACTGTAACGTGAGATAACGAGATACAATTCGTTCCCTCGATTTCGTTAAACTGTGCAGTTTAGGAAAAAATGCAATTTTAAAGGAATATTTTAGGTATTGCAGATAGGCCTAGTAAGGATTTGGTATGTTAATATCCATTGTCTGTTTACACTGAATAGGCAAATCCCCCAAATATTGCAACATATTTAGCCACTTAACCTTCAGGCCATGTAAACACAATCAGGTGCTGCAACACACCCAGGACAGGCCACATTTAAACATAATCACCAATATGTGCACTGACTCTTTATAAGCTGTGAAGAGCGCATGTATTATATATCGAGAGCATGATATCACTATTTCGAGGGAAGGTTTTGGCACATTTGTGTAAAGAGGAAATCGAGGGAACGAATTGTATCTCGTGCACACGAAGAAATAAAACGAGAGCTCAAATTGCATATCGTGCACGTTACAGTAAATCGTGGCCACGACATAAATTATTTTCCTCCCGATGGCCACTCCCGGGCTCCGTAATGACCTGCATTTTAACAAAATAATATATATATATATAAAAAACGAATATAGTACATGTAACACTACTGCAGTATAAATGTAGATAGGCAAAATGTTAGATGTAAAAAATATTCTTTGGAGTGATCATTGCTAAATACATATACAAGGTCAGCATTAGGGAGACAGTAGACTTGACACAAAGATAAATATTACAAATTCTTCTTTTCATATTTCTCTAATTCTCTCATTGAGATTTCCTACACCAATACACATATAGCTTTCCATTTATGTTAAACTCATAAAAGTGATTTTATATGCTTCTTTCTGCCCAGCACATTGTACCTTTAATTTCATGAGTTGTTTTTACTGTAAGTAAGTAACTTTATTTATATAGCACCTTTCGAGTGCAGAGACGTCACAAAGTGCTTCACAGAGGAAATAAAGCATAAACATCCATACAGACCTAAAACATGATAAAAACAGAAAAAAAACATAATAAAAACAAAAGTAAATAGAAAATTACACAAAGGCAAGTCTAAACAAATGGGTCTAGAGCTGCTTTTTAAAGGTGAAAACTGAATTTCAATCAGGACAATGAATGGTATTATATTATTTCACAGCTCTCATCCATGAGTTCAACCAGGAGGTGCCAACAGGCTCCTTCTCAGCCCTTCAGGTTCTCTCTCTCTTCCTGAATGATGCTTTCAATTTCATCTCCCAGGCTGGAGAAACATGGCCGCTCCTCATAGCTGAATGTCCAGCAGTGCCTCATCAAGCTGTACACCTGGTGTTACAAAGAAAAAAAATACAATGTGATTATACTAGGAGTGATAAAGTATAGAACATTTGATATTCGTGTCATACAGCATGTCAGTGAAATGAGAATGATGTGAATTGCAGTGTCTAATTAAAGAGCTGCATGCCAAACTGAGATATCCTCCATTTAATTGAATTTTGTGACACCTACACTTAAAAAATGACTTATTGTATGAAAGCAACACTCACAAAGGATCGTAGTTGAATTTTTTTTTTTGTGACATTTTAGATTATCTCCTGTACATTAAGGGCTGACTATATTAAAGGGTTATGAGAAAATTAGAGGCTAGATATCATTACGGTTGGAACTGTACCGTGTATTAATACGGGTGCTGTCTTTAAGTGTTCTAAATGACTGTCTTTCTGTTATTGTTGTGTTGCTTTTGTTTTGTTTCATTTTTGAATGTAAGATACACGTCATGCGTGTGTGTAATGTTTGAAAATAAAATTACTTAACAAAAAAATACTTAACAAAAAAACAATTTCCACATTGATTTTGAGATGTTAGTATGAAAATTTAACAAATGAGACCATCACCGAAACGATTGGCAGCTTCTTTTGGCCTCTGCAGTACATTTTACATTGTGCGCCACCAGTTACCTTTTGGCGGGAAATCTGCTGGATTGCTTTACAGCACAAAACAGGAAGAGGTTCTGTTCTTCCAGAGCAAACAGAGGTAAAGCTTTCAGAGTTTCTGGCAGCAGATGGTGGAAGGAGTGAGACGCAGATGGAAAAATCACTTCCAACATGTTGATCCTCTTCAGTAAAGCCAAAGAGAAATGCTTTGACGAAAAGGAACATAGATCGTCTTTGTGACAGGAAGCACCGGGGCTTATGGGAAATGTGGTCTTAATTTTGAGAAACACTAACACTAACAATCCCCAGAGGCTACAAATCGTCTCAACCACAGTCTCATTTGCTTACAGTAAGGTATCATAATTAATTTGATAATCATTTATTCATGTTTAAAAATGCTACACGTTGCCTTGTTTCATGTTTTTTATGCTGTTTTTGCCTCTTTTATTTTGCTTTTATTCTGTTTTTGCCTTTTATTGTTCGATCTTATTGTTGCTACCTTACTTTTTCTCTTTTAGTAGTTAATGTTGTCTTTGGATTTTCTTTTATTTTGACTGTAACACACTTTGTAACCGTGCTTATTGTCATTATTATTATCATTGTTATTTTCCAAAATCAATATAGAGCCTTTTGGAAAAAATCATCTCCTTCTACTACTGCACCATGTGGAGTGAACATACCCTGGGTGGGCAGTTTGGAGGGGCAGGTAGCCTCCAGTTCTCCTTTAGAATAGTTGCCAGATGCATTGAAATGGACGAACCCTGTATGTCGTTTCCAATCTCCTGCATGTACAGCTTTAACAGTGAAAGGGAAGAAACATGTTATAAAGAGACAGGGGGAAACTGCTACTGTATTGCAATTTGATGAGAAAATAACAAATGTTCTAATCACTTCATAATTATTATAAGAATATTGCCTATGCATGTATGTATGAATGTATCTTAACCACTTACTCGTTTTGGGTTGCGGTTCTTCTCGCAGTAGGAGAAGAGCTCGTGAAGAACCACTCCAAAACTCCAGACATCTGACTTGTGGGAGAACCTGGACTCGGTGATGGACTCTGGAGCGTACCTGAATTAGATGAGCAGGATTCGGCCATTAGAACAGACTAGAGAACAATCATTAGTGACTGACGAGCTAGGAAACACATTGTAAGTGTCATAAAGGTTAATGGTGCTGTTGCCACTGTTCCATGTGTGTGAAAGTAGTTGTGTTACAATGTTAGTTGTCAGTTTTCGTCTCCACCAAGTGTGACCAAGACAAATTCCTGTGCACTTATTGTACTTGGTGAATAAAGTGATTTTGATTCTTTTGAAAGAGTATTAATTAATCTATTACTTCTATCAACATCTATTGGTGACCAGTGGGAATTACAACAACATTCCCCTTGAGTTACGGTGGCCTGTAATTGACACAAAGTCACATTTCCACACAAGTCAACAAAGATGTAGACATCAGGAGTGCATCTTGCCCAGAAGTTATTGTGATCGTTTGTCATTTCCTACACTATTCAGGCTAACGGAAAAGTTCATGACGGCCGTCCTCCACGGCGCACGATGGCCACCTTCCCCCACTACCCACATCCCGCCTCACTCCACCTTCCTTCACCCTCATCGTGCCTGAACATGTCTACCCCACTTCCACAGCTGACCACTCTCCCCACTCCTGCAGGGTGATATTATTTGTCTTGTTTGCACAGTAAACCACCCTGGAAAGGACATTTTCCAACTACTTTGACGTGTGCATGTGTAGACTGGCTGGCGTTTCCCCACACCACAGGTTCTATATGATAACACACGCTAACACAGACAGGAGTACACAAGGGCAGGTAAAACTCTAACGAAAACTGAAACAATTCTAACATGAACAACAGAACAGAACAACAATGAAATGGGGGAAGAATGGGGAACATGCCAAACGGCATTATGGGCGCAACGTGCGCTCTGTCTCTGTCATCCCCCAGTGCCATTATAATACTGCTTTGTCATTTGCTTTTTAGACTTGAGAACGGGGCTTTTTAGCCTTTGTAGCTGAAATGTAGCACTGTTGCACCTGGCCAAGTAATCCTGGAGTCATTGGTATATATTGTGATATATTATGGTCATTTTGTGCTATGGTGCAGTAAAAATGTTACATACAGTATTTTAGAGCTTTAATTTGTGCTCCGTACATACTGGTTTGTCAAGCAACCAAGTAGGAGTTTCCTGTGTATGTTTGGTGTTAAAAATTGGATAAAAGAGGACTTGAGTTTTAAAACATGAAGAAAGCTACCAGAAGATGGGGCTCTCTCCAGGCTGCGTGACTCGGTAGTACTCCTTGTCAGAAGGAATAATCTTGGTCAGCCCAAAATCAGCGATTTTCACCAGCGACTCACTGGCCACGAGGATATTCCTGGCTGCGAGGTCTCGGTGCACGTACCGCATGCTCTGCAGGTACTCCAGTCCCTGGGGAAAAATAAAAAAAATAAATCTTTCTACCTTTCCTCTATGGGTCTTATTTCTTTAACTTGCACTTCTGTATGACATCCATTGTCACAGCGCTGTGCAATGGGTAGACTTTTGCTACCATCCTACAGATGGTGAAAATAAAGCAGATTTATAGATCCACAAGATATGAAGAAGGCTCCTTTTCGCTTAAAGCTATCTTCTTTCAGACAATATTTGTTATCTGAACTTTGTATAACACAGTAAAACAAAACATACTATTTGTCCCATCTACTGTAGCTTTGACCCTTGCACTCCTTACTACTGGCTGCTTGTAATGTTGGTCATCTATGAAATTAGGCTTATTCTACTGTTGCACCTATTGTACGCTGTTAGCTAAATGCCTAATTTGTAAATGCAAAAGAACACATTTCACACTTATTTCAGAGCATGGTCTAGAAGCTTCAAATTTCATTCAACCCAATCTTCTATCAATTCTATTTCAAAACACTATACTGTATATCCATTTAAGGGAAATATCCTTACTAGAAGTCATTCAATATCTCTAACATATAGAAGATCCAGACTCAAAGTGTCATCATTGTATTATCCAATACTTCAAATGCCGAACCTACCATTTTGTTTGTGCTGTTACTGTTTTTTCAAATGATGGATATCTCATTTTGGACTGAAACTCGTCAAATAATGAAAAGCTCATGTCTGATTCCTACCTTACAGATTTGAGAAGCAAAGAGTAGCATCCGCCGGGTGTTGACGATAAGTCGGTTGTTCTCTAGGTAGACGATGAGGCTGCCGAAGGGCAGGTACTCCATCACCAAGCTCATACTGAGGCGACCTGCCCGACGTACAGATAGGCAAACAAGTTTAAAATAAGCAAAGGGAACCCCAGTCAGGACAGCATAGTCTCTCAAACCCTAAAAAATCATCTCTTCAAGAAACACTTAACATGCCCTTCCACCCCTAAATCCCCCATATTTTCGTCATCTACTTACACTGAATATGCTCCTCTTTTGGTTATTTAAAAAAAACATCAACTTTTTCCTCCTGGCTGCTATTTCTTTAACCAGCACTCATCTATCATACATGAACAATCAAGCTAACAAATATTAGGTTTTGCTATTATGTAACCAAAAGACGTGTGTGGACATATTGAATAATAGGGGCCCAAGAATTGAACCTTGCGGAACACCACACCATTTTTACCAGGAGACCCAGAGAAATTAGTAGAGGAAGATATATAGAATCTATATATCAATCCAAGATCAACTCTAGATTTAGTTGTCTACCCATTTTGTTGGATTATACTGGGATATCATGTGCAGTGTTTGCAGAGAGTGTATTTTTTACCCATGCTGTAGCAGATCCCTTTGTATTTGACGATGTAGTCGCAGTGCAGAACGCTGAGGGTGTGGATCTCTTTCTGGAAGTCCTCCAGCGTTGACTGCTTGTTGGGCTGCAGCTTCTTCACAGCAATTAGCTCACCGGTGTTATCGCCCAGCGGGTCGTAGCGACAAAGCTCAACACTGCCAAAGTTCCCCTGGAAAAATGAATCAAATTAAAATGCAGGGATTTTTTGCCAAGAATACTTATATACAGTATATCATCCAGAATAAGATCTGCTCCATGGAAAATTAATGGGAAACTGATATTGTGGACACAGACAAAGTTCGTTTTTAGTTTTCATATCCAAAAGAGCTTTATTTAATGGTAGTGGCATCAGTTCTTAACTAGAAAAAAAAAATCTGATTATACCCAGAAAATCCACCAGTTCATTGTCTTTTTTATTCTTAAAATGAGAAGCAAAACAGTTTTAATATCAGTATTGTAAGGAAAGTAGGGTCAACATCCAAAGTCTTATTATCAGTGATGAAGTGGAGGGTAAACCTACCTACACTTAGTTTACCCACCCTTTAATTGTGGAGTCTACCCATCTTTTTAGACTAGTATGAACCGTTATGATGCAAATATATTCACATTTATATCATAGTAAGTAATATCAAACTAATGTAAGTCATATGAAGAGAGAGTCTTTTAAGAGGAAAAAACATAAATTACTGCTTTGCTTTTCTGAAAATATAAATGATTTTGTTTACATTGATGGTTGTTTGTGTCTAGATGTTCACCGACTGAACTTCATAACGTTGTATTTGCCATGACATCATTGCTTATTATTCCCCTTTAAGCAGAGATGGCTTACTATCTTATTAGGTTTTATCAGGGACAATGTTTAGACCAATACTGTCCTCTGGTGCACCATGCTTACCTTTCCCAGTGGGGAGATGTAGCGTAGGTGTCTCTCCTCAAACACCGTCTGGTCCTGGTGGGCGGGGCTAAGGGCTCTCCAGAAACTACCCCTCTGGGCGACGGGCTCGATGGCATGCAGTATCACATAGTCTGCCGTGAAAACAGAAAAGCTTTAAGTTTTCTGGTGTAGGAGAAGAGCCTGATTCCAAAACACTATCTCCCATGTGTCCATTTTGAAAAGTTTCTCTCAACCAAGGACTTGAGGACCAAACCAAAAGACACAGTAGCATAATTTATTTAAATTTTGTGCTATCAATCACAACACTTTTTGCAAATGGTGGATATCTGATTTGTTCAAATCCTGAATAATTCCCTCAAATCCTAACCAAGTCTTCCAAAATCTTTTTTGTTGATTTGTTAATGAGAATACAATGTACATTTGAACTATACTTGCTGTAAATTCACATACTCGCTTCCTCAGTTTTGACATATCTCCTTCATTTTTATATTTCATAATATATTAATGTTATTTTCATAATGGCTCCACTATTTCATATACTGATACCTTTCTATTCTATATAGAGCACATAACTGACACCAGCATACGTTTCTAGAACCCCAATTTTTTTTACATTTTTGATTGCTCATTTTTTACTTTTTGATATTTTTCCCTGCTGAATCCTATTACATTTGCTGCTGCAACAAGCTAATTTCCCCAAAGGAATCAGAAAAGTTTAATATCTCTAAATAATAACTATCATTTGAGCTTTTTTTTTATGTTTTTAATTGAACTGAATTGAGTTAAATTGAACTGAACATACATTTGTGGTTTTTAGCAGAGGCAACATGTATTGCAAATTTCTGTGCCCAAATTCATGATCAGGTGAGCAGAAATTCACATTTTTACCTGAAGTGATGAGACTGTTGAGCTGACGGATGATGCTGCGACAGGACGGTCTGAAGGCCGCCTGGTAGTGCATACACTGACCGATCAGATCAGCCAGCTCCGTCCACTGGGAGGGAGGCAGCTGCTGGCAGCTCTCATAGAACTGCCGCTTCTACACACACACACACACACACACACACACACACACAAACAAACACACACACCACATTTTCATTTTTATCATTAACTGCACCAGGGCTTTATTCTAACTTTTATTTTTCTCTCATTTGTCAATAAAAATAAAAAAATAAATAAAAAATCAGATGTCATGGCAGCAGGGTGACCTAGTGGACCACAAGGTCCCAGGTTTGATCCTGACAACAACCAAAATGCAGACGCATTTTGGTTGTCTGTGTGAAAGTTGCCATGAGCAAGATACTGAATCTGTGCTCATTGTTAGGGGGTGTTCCTCCTACAATTTGTTTTCTTTGGTCTGAATCACAGTGCGTGATCTCTAAAGAATGTCAGCTAAGGGCCTAGAAGGGGCCTAGAATGTAAAGAGAGATTTGTTACCGTATCTCACGCTGTGGGTGAAGTGTGAGTGATTTTGTGTACAGTCTCTCTGAGTGTTGTTGGTAATAAGAGGTTTACCCGGTCCAGGTCCCAGCCCTGCAGCGGAGCGTCTCCACTGTTGAAGATCTCCCACACAGTGGCGCCAAAGCTCCACTTATCACACTCCAGAGTCAGGCTGTCCGGGGCCTCCAGCACCTCCGGGGCCACCCAGGGTATTCTGTCCAGCACCACTGAAAACACACACACACACACACACACACACACAAACAAACACACACACACACACGCACTTACACAAGGATTCACCACAATGGAAATAGGTGTTTTAAGGAACACTTTCTTGGGCTATCCTCTGGGGATAAATGTACATGAACTGTTTTTTTTATCATGTATTTTTCTGTTTTCAAGATCAAAACAAATCAAATCAAAGTATGCAGGTAAGTGCACACACTCACACAAGCACACACACACACACACACACACACACAGGAATGGACATATATGCACAAGCAGAAACATTCACATTAATTTGACTGAGACTCAACTAATTCGAATTTTCAATTTCAATTTTTTGGAAGTGTATGATGGCTGCAGGAGAAGAGAGTGGAGGAGGCAGAGATGTAGTCAAGAAAAAAAGTTGGGTACTACCTATCACTAAAAAATAATGGATATTTGCACAATCTCAAGAGTGAGTTTACAAAATAAAATAGAAATTATCTAGAACACAATTGGTATGTTTTGCGCAGTAATTGTTTAAATAATTCCGAAATAGAGATATGATGCAAGATTCTGTTGTTTTCAGATTAAATGCATTTAAGTTTGGCATTAAGTCAGTGCAGACCATTAACATTTCAGTTCAATTTCTAATGATTAAAAAGTAAAGCTGAGAAAGTGAAGTGGTCAGCTGTCTGAAGACTGTTGTTACCGACAAGAAACACCATCATGTTCGCCAGCTGAGCCCAGCTTGAGATGGTCTGCAGTATAAACTAACAAGTAACACAATCATTAGCTGGCCACCAGCAGCAGGGAAAGCTAATTTGGATGTAAAAACTAAAATCTGATATTCTCTCTTCCCACAGAACCAGTTCCCCATTCATGTTTATGGATATTTATGTTTATTTACTTATCTATGTATGTAGTCCCTACTCTGTTTCCCTCTCAGACTATCTCTGTCTCAGTAAAGAAACAATCTACCCAATCTGCTTTAAAAAGAAGAAATAGAGGGCATGCAGGTGACATAACACACCCTCTGGCAGCCATATTGGAGGTCAGCTCTTGGGCAACAGTGGCTGTGAACAGCTGGCTTCTTTTACATGTGACCAGAGTGTTTTGGAATAGAGACTAGGGCTAAAGACAAGACAGTTTACTGTGTCACAGTAACCTTCATTTGGAAACAAATCCACCTTATCACACTATTCACTTTTATGTATAATATTACTGAAAGGATCTGCAGCCACACCACAACAAGCTTTTTCAGCTAGCTCTCCTTTTCTAGCTGGTTGTTTTCTATATAATTTGTGCACAGCCAATTCTCCAATAGACCTCCATGATGGCACCAGACATGACTGCTGGGAGATTTGCATGTTTGTAATACAATTGCAAAACCTCTATAGGAAACCCTCCTTACCATCCTTGCCCAGCATTGCCACATTGATGCCCGGGTCGCTCAGCTTGACGAAAGGAGAGCTTCCCTGCGACAGGTCGCCTTCTCTGGCCAGCAGCAGGTTTTTGGTACAGATATTTCCATGGACGATGTTCTTCTCCTCCTGATGTGGCAAAGACAAATCATTTGACTAACGATAGTCTACTGTAGCAGTCAGTCTTTAAACTTTTTCTGACCGAGGCCCAAACTGAGTTTGGTGTGTTATCCAGGGCAAGAAACTGACGTTTTCATGCACAGTTATTTCTAAAACAGCCACTTTCACAGTTTAACCAACCAATTTGATATTTAGATTCGAAAATATGTATACAAGTCCCATGTCCTTTCTCATTTGCAAACACTGCAGATATCCTGATATAATTTGAATAATTGTATAATTTCTCACTTAGTCCAACATATATTTAATTTTCTATCATATTTTCATATTTCATGTTTTCATTAAATATATTTCATGGGGGAGGGGGTTATCAGGTAATACCGTACGTCAGGATGTTTATCTTACCAGAAAGTTGAGGGCAGACGCTAGCTGTTTGGCTACGTCAAGTTTCCAGCTCACTGACACGGATCTCCCTCTCTTCAAGTAAAGGTCGAGGGCCCCGTACTTGACAAACTCCTGCACCATGACGTCTGTAAGACACAGTGAGGCTTGTTTTTACAGCTGCTCTTCAAACAAAACACTGAGTCAGCAAAGCTCATCAACAGAAAATGACACGTGCGGCACGAGTGGCTCAGGTCCTGCTCAGGTCACAGAAGGTTGTTCATGTTGGAGGTAATGATCGTTTTACTGAATTTGAAGATCTGGTGGAGAGATTAAATTATTCATTCATTCTTTTGCACAACTATTCATTTGTTTGTTTGTTTGCTAGTTTATTTTACAGGAACGGAACATATTAATGAGTAATACTGTAATTGTGCCAGAGTTAACCAAATATAATCAAATGTTCATCTCATACATAAATTTGCAAGGTTTTAACAAACAGGCCTAAAGATCAGACATCAAAGCCACAGCTACAGATATCACTGTGTTCCCTAATAATGGGATATTTGAGAAAACTGGAATTTGTCTTGAAGACTTACTTTTTACTCCATGAACACTAACACCATAGACATGGAGGAGGTGTTTGTGTGAAATCTGACTCATCAAACTGGCAGCTTCAAAGAATGACTGGAGGGTGAGAAAAGAAAAGTTTACTTTACTTTATATTCATTTTTTATACCGATTCTATGCTTGTAAAGAAAAGCAAATCCTTACAATAAATCAAATATTTAAAATAGGAAAAAAACATGAAAAATCATTACATTTTTCACTGTATTTTTGTCCACAGAAACCCACCTCCCAACAGTTCTTGTGATTGACATCAAGTTCTTTCAGCAGGACTTCTGTCACGTGTCTCTCCCCTTCACGAATGTCTGTCTTGCTTCCTTTGAAGATCCGAGTGAAGGATCCCTGTCCAAGGCTTTCATCCTTCAGGGAGAAATACATACAGAACTCATCATAAACACCATTCTACCTCCTGATGTGTATTTCAATTCCAAATTACCCACAGTTCAAGTACAGTGGAACAGTAGTTGTGGTAGTATTAGCAGTAGTAGTAGTAATAGTAGTAGCAGTAGGGTGGTAAGAACAGGAGGACAAGGAAGAGGAAGAGGAGATATAAAGTTGGAAGATAAGAGTTGGAAAGTAATACTAGTAGGAGTAGTTCTAGCAGTAATCGTAATAGTAGCAGTAATAGTAATTGGCCTTCTAGTAAAAAGAGGAGGAGGAAGAAGAGAGGTTGTAGTGGCTGTAGTCGTAGTTACAGAAATAGTAGTATCAGCTGTACTAGTAGTAACTGTAGTAGAAGTCATCATAGTAGTAGTAGCAGCAGCAGTAATGGTAGTTGTAATAGTTGTTGTAATAGTTGTAATAGTTGTAGGGAAGAGCAGTGATAGTAGTACAGGCCTAGTAGGAGTAGTAGTAGTAATAACCGGAGTAGTATTAACAATAGTGGTAGTAGTACTAGTAGTAGTAGATGATGTAGTAATGATTAGAAGAGGAGTAGCAATAATAGTAGAGGTGGTAGTAGTAAGAGTAGCTTTTTCCATTCTCACCCATTTCAGGTCCTCATATTTGATCATATGGAACTGGATATGATTGAATTTGTTCCTTTCAGGTGTTGGGGATCCTTCAGTTTCTACAGAACTGCTGTTGCGTATAATGATCAGATTTGTGACCTCTGCAGGAACAGGAGGGAGCATGTTCATTGTGAGGAATCATGTAAGACAAAAAGAGGTAGGCAGGCTACAAATAAGAAGACAAATATCTCAACTCATTGTTCAAATGAGAAAAGTGTGAATAGCGTTGAGTTGATATGATTATTATGGGTGCGTGGTAATATTGCCTGAATATGGGTAGGTTTGGACTTTGTGATTATTTCTGTAAATGAGAATGTGCTTTTAGTCAACTTGCCTGTTTAAATATAACAAATACCCAAGTGAGTGTGCTTTACTGTGACTATGGGTTATGACAAGAAAAGGCATACTATTACTATATTTACTATCAATAAAGCGCTTTGAGTACCTAGAAAAGCGCTATATAAAAGTAATCAATTATTATTATTATTATTAAAGCATGGCTAGCCAAGGTTTGATCAGCATTGTTTGAGCATTTCTTTGACTAATCAGATTGCTTGGATAAAACTACCCATTCTATAATAAGGGTTCAATCACACATATACTGTATGTCTTGTAAGATAAATTACAAAGTTACTGCTGTATATTTCTATGGGTTTCATATGACCGTACTATACCTTTGGGTCGTGGTGGACAGCAACGGCCCAACTTGACAGGTATCTCAGCAAGGAGCAGCTTGTTGTGTTGGTAAAATTTTGTGAGCTCTCTCAAGCTGAGAAACGATTTGTGGACACCAGGGAGACTGTAGTGCTCATTCTTAATAATGAGACAGTCCTTATAATCAAGTCCGAGTGTGGTCTGCAGAAATGAAATTGTTACATGTAATTTTCACAGTATTGAAGTGGCTGTTGTTGTAATATTATTGTTCAGAGAGATGAGTACATCATCTGCATAGTGATAAATCTTTTTATGAAAATACTCTATTAGTGGAATGGCCCAAGTGCATAAAAATATCTGCCACCTGACATGACTTCACACAGTCTTCTAGTTAGGAATGTCCAAGTCGCTATGTGTAACTAAAGGTCACAATTTTAGTTTCCACAATCAATTGCTGTGAAATGTTGGCCTATACGCAATATTTAAACATTTCCTTTCATTTAGAATGTTCACTGATGAAAAATGTCAGATATTGATAAGATGCAAAAATCTTCCTCAAATCAAAACTAATAACCGTGATTAATAATTGTGATAAATATCTAGCAAAATAATTGGGATTAGCCATAATGGCACCACTGACATGCCCTTGAGCAAGGCACTTGACCCCCCAGTTGCTCCAGTGGAGCTGCTTAGTGGCCAACAACAGAAGCCTGTGGTTGTACGCGGCAGCTCCCAGGGGTGAATGTGTCCAGCTGTATCAGTGTGAACCTGGGCAGTGATGAAAAAGAGCATCCTACCCTTCCCTTGATAATGGTTAAAAATATTGCAACAATGGGGGAGATATGATATAAGATAAAAGATTAAGCTGTAAAGCTAGGCTGCCATGCAGATGTTTAGCTTCACTTCTAGTTCAAAGGGAGTTCATCAATGTCAAGAATCTTGAAAGTTTCCGATGCCATTGTTTTAAAGATAGATGTTCATTATATCAATTGGATTTGTGGCACATATTGTTATTGAATGCAGCATTTTCAATGTTAGCGAAAACAGGGCGTCACAGACTAAGGATGTCAAATCGGGCAGGAAATATCTTTTTTCCATCAGGTCCATAATACACAAAAATATATATAAGTACATAATAAGTACATAAAAATGCTGTCCAGCCATCAGACATTCTTTACCTGAACACAAACGGTGAGGAAGAAGTTGTCATAGTTCTTCGGACTCTGTCGGAGCAGGAATGTGCCACCTTTAAATCCTGACTTTCTCAGCTTGTTGACTGCAAACTCTGATCTGATCAAACAAGATTTAAAAGAACTTAAGATCTAAAACAGATACATTTGAATGGTTGCAATTGGTTTCAATAGATTTGAAAATGGCTCACGTGATTGGGCCATGACAGTGGTTTTGGATGCCCTCCAGAAGACTTGGTGGGGCAATGTCCTGGCAGAAGTAGTGGCTGGAGTCTGTGGTCAGTCTGAAGTAACCATCAACAAGTGACACAAATGAAAGTGCCTCCTTCAGACTCTGGAACCTGGCTTCCTGTTGTGCAGATAAAGGACAATTAAATGTGTTTTCTTCTGCACCAAAGCAAAACCATAAAATATTCAAAGCTACACCTAAGAGAAAATTCTGATTGGGAATGCTTTGAATGCTAAATATGTCCTTATGTCCTTCACCAAGCATCTGTCGTCTTTGCGGGTCACTGTCACCATCCTGCTGTCCTGGGGAACCTGCTCATGGCACACCCTCTTTATACTGATGTCAATGATTTCTTGGAAATCGCAGAAGGTCTGCCACTCCTAAAAAATAATATTTGTGAAGAGGCTGATTATTCCCTTTATGGCTGAAGATCTTTGACTGGAACATGCATGTCCAACAAAAACTAAAAGACAAAATCCACTGGACTTAAAATGAAGAGTTGAAGGTAGATGAATCCAGGAAAGACGTTTCGCCAGCCTCAGATGAGTGGTAAAACATCTTACTAGCTGGATGACTGAAATTAATCTACACAGACTTAACAACATGCACTTTGAACTATTTGTTCTTACCAGGGCACTATCAGGATGACCATTTCCACTGGTTTGAATTCCAGCTTCCCCAGAGATTCGGATGACGGTGAAAGCCGGCTCCTTGGTTGATTGGGAGGCTGAATGTTTCACTTGAAAGGTCTCGCTTCCAAGAGAAGGCTCGACGCCGGCCAGTTCAATCAGGTACTTGAGTTTCAGGTTGCACTCATCCACCGAGCAGCAGCCAAGCTTCTTTAGGAAACACTTGAGGGTGTTTCGGATTCGATAACGATCCAGGCGGTTTCGCTTTTGGATGTCATGGCGATGTATCTTAGGAAGGCATGATTTGTAGCTGGGAAGAAGGGCATATGATTTGGTGTAATGACTACAAACTGGAATTAATGAAGAATTTTGTTACAAAATTAGATGTCCAATCACTGATAGCACAAAATTTAATCAAATCATGCTACTTCTGAAAGGAAAAGTCAATTTTAAGAAGTTCTTCTTTGTCAAAATGATCACACTTTATAGACTTTCTATATTTTAGTGATACTGAATGATGAACTTAGGGTGTTTGATTTTCTTCTTTTTGACGAAAATGGCTACATGGCAATTTAGTGTACAACTTTTGAAATATTGATATCCTGTGTAAGGAATCCAAACTGTTGTTTACACCCTGAAGCAAAACAGTATTTTATAAACTCATACTATTTTTCCCCTCCAGCAAAAACACATATTATGTTATCCAAATCTATATACCTGACTGTCTTGCAGAGCTCTCTTACACTCTGGTGGCGTTCTTTAGCCATTCTCCATAAGTCCAGCACTGCAAGGCCAAGGCAATCCTCTTGGGCACTCAACGGCGGAGATACACCTGCCTCACCAGCCACAAAGTCATTACGTGACTATGTGCCGAAAGAAATCAAAGTCAAATAACATGGTCATTAATATATGGACAACGCATGCAACTGCATTGTCATATTGCATGACATTGTACAATATTAAAGGTGCTATGTGAGGCATTTTAACATCAATAAATCACATACATTTTTAGACAGATATATACAGATTTTTAGTGTAATCACTATAAACAAAGGAGACCATGGTCGAGACAATTGGTAGCCTCTTTCTCATGCTAATGGGATTATTACTGCTATAGTGCTTCTTAAAATGAAAACTACGTTTCCCATAAACATTGTTGATTCCATGTGATTTTGTGGATGACTTTTATCCAAACAGCCTCTCAGTGCTATGAGACATATTCTCCCCACTGAGCCATGCAGGACCAGAATCACTTCAGGGTTATATTTAACAATACACAGAATTTGATGTAACCATCTCTTGTGTTATTAAACTAGCATACAATTATGTAGCAGAATGAGTCTTTGCATAGTAATGTTTTTTTTTTTTTTATATATATATTTTGCACTTTACCTGAGCAAAGACATAATCAATGACACAGTAGTCAAGCACTGGACTGATTCTGTCTCTCGTCAGACTGTAACGGTAGGATGTTCTTGGCCCTTGCCCGAACCAGTTTCCAAAGAAAAACCTTCACACCGATAAGAAATCCATTAATCATCATGACATGAGATCATTACAAACCACTGATGTCAATGTTGTGAAAAAGCAAATTCACTTCTTGACTCATAAAGGGCATTATGTAATTGTACTTCTGTGGTACTGAACATAATGCCATATAATATAATGCCATAATGTCAGTATGCTAGACTGGGTTTGACTTTTCTCTGCTGAATCTTATCTAATTTTTTTATCTTGCTATAATGTCACTCCATGTTGTAAATCTGTCATACTATTTTTGAGTTCCTCATTGAAATCGGATGGAAGACTCACTATTGATCAGTCTCCATCTGTTGGTTAGTTCTGTCATCCGTCTGTCACACACAATATCTCGCTGATCAAATGTTGATAAAACTTGGGGAAATGATGCATCTCACCACTGCGTTCCAGCAATTTCAAAATGACACTGATCGGCCCAGCGGTGCGCTACAACATTTGTTTCTTCATCTACATATTGCGCAGAATATCGCAGATGTCACTGATAGGATTTTGATGAAATATGGCAAAATGATACATTTCACAACTGTGTCAGCATGCTACATCGTTTGTGTCTTCATCTAGTATCACGTGATATCCCAGGCACAGCTATCTACAGTATATAGTTGTTATTTTTATTATTTTTAATCGATCTGACTGGATCCATATAGAATAAAACAATATTATATATAACACAGTCTGACACTGCAGGTTCTGCAGATTGAACTTGTGACAGCTTCTCCCATCTTCAGTTACCTTCACTAGATACATTTTACAACAATGCCTATCATTTCCACTATATTTTGCACCAGAAATCTTGCCTTTCACACAATAGCAACTTTCTGATATTATGATTAAATTAATCTGATTATTTCTACTGTTAGAAATATAGAAATAATTCTATACCTTCTCTTCCTGTCTAGCAGTCATCCCTATTAATGGTGCAGCCTACATCTGACAAAATCAGAATTAATCCTAAATATCCCTTCTTTAAAGCATGTTGATACAGTGTAATGTACTGTTTTTTCTGTAGAAAATGAAATGTGTGATTCCTCAATTATTTTTCACCCACCTGACTCTGAAGTGGACTTGAATGTTTTCATCGGTGTTGAAGACGTGTGTCGGGGCGTACCAGAACGACAGGTCGCCAGATGCCAAAGCAAACAGACTTTGGTACACTGGTAGGATTCCTGAGAAAAGATCAACATCCCAACATGACTGACCTGGTAGGGCAACCAGCTCCTGTCTTTGAAAAAAAAAAATGAAATCTTTGCCTTGCACTTCCAGGGACATGGAAATGTCCTAACTATTAATGTCCTTCCTATTGTCTGTTTGTAATTTTGGTGATCTAGGAATTTCATTTCATTTCATTGTTGCACTCACTGTTAGTTGCTCTGGATAATCAACTAAATGCCCCAAAATGTAAATGTAATATTAGAAAAGTTTTAGTATTCTAGTATTAAAAAAGATTAAAGTAGATCATAAATTCCAATGAACCAACTTTACTTTACTTTTTCTTTGTGAAATTCTCTAGATGAGTGCAGCTAGGGTTAGATATGATATTGGTCTTTTATTAAATATCAGATATCAGCCAGTCAGTGTCTCCACCTCCGATATGACGGAGCTTCCTCCTGACCACAGCTACAGAAAAACAGACTGGAAACCCTGACATGAATGTTTTTTCTTTGCATATTTTAGTTTTTCATTTAACTGATCAGTAATGGTTTTGGAAAATTCATTATTTTTTTAAAGGCAGTAATGTCTCCCAGAGTTTCTCTACCATTGAATAGGTGTGGTGGGTCACTCTGCCTTAAAGAGCTGCTGACACCAAAAGAATTTCATCAGTCTGGGTTTCATTGGAGAGTTTTAGTGTCCCATGATGGTCTAAAGGCTTTTTCACCCTGACAAGAAGAAAACTCTGGGGGAAACACTGAATAATTGAAATTTCTGGGGGCATAAATATATTGAATATCAGCAGCTTCTACAAAACAAATTGGTATATCAGTATTACCGCATTTTTGGGCTGCTTGGATGCAGACATTCTCAGCAGAGATTTGGCCGGAGGATATGTGTATAGTCGTGTCATCCTTCGTCACAGGGAAGAAGTAGAGGTGGACTTGTAAACCGGGACCAGAACTGGAGCTGGACCGCAGGCTGCCCCCCCGGTCCCTGTTCACCAGAGGGGCCGACTCTTCCTCACTGAGATCCATTGGCACTTCTGAGGACAAAAACAACAGACTTACATCTTAAATTAATCTTGTATAGAGACTTCATATCCTATCTTTCATGAAACAACTGTACAAAATATTATCAAAACAAGTGACACTGCATTGGAAATTTGCTCACTCCATTGCCATATTTTTTTCATTAATTTCAAGAAAAATAAGATAAAATAAGATGCAGTTATGGGATGGATTATACCACTGTTATGTTGCATTATACCACTGTTATGTTGCATTATGTCACTTGGAGTATACCACTGTTATGTTGCATTATGTCACTGTCACATGGAGGGAGAATTCCCATCATGACTCAGAATGACGATTTGAAATGTCAGACATAAACCAATGGGAGTTTCCCGTCAGCAAGGTTTCCAAAAATGTGAGACAAGGCTGTTCAAACTCTACTGTGACTGAATCAGGAGCAGAGGATATTATATAATATATAATATTATCTTACATTAACATAATAGGTTTTCAGATAGCTTACAAGTACATTTTCACTTACTCAAGCTGTAGTAGTAGTAGCTGTAGTAGTAGTAGCAGCTGTAGTAGTAGAAGTAGCTGTACTAGTAGCAGTAGCTGTAGTAGTAGCAGTAGTAGCAGTAGAAGTATTAGTATAAAGTCTCCCAACAACATGAGAGAGAAAGAAAGAGAGACACAGAGACAGAGAGAGAGAGGTAGTGGAGCCAGTGTAAGCAGCTGATCAGCAGGAAGAAAATATTTAGGAAGGCTTATGTGTAAAAGCATGAAGGTATAGGGAGTACAAATGTTGAGTATAAGGTATATTTTGAGTAGAATAAAACTGAAAGTAAGGAAGTGACAAGTATGAAAATATGTAAAGGACATGTTAAAATGGAGAAGAGTGAAAAAAGGAGAAGTGGAGAAGAGCTGCCTGTGTGACTTCAGCAGTGGAACAGAAAGTAGTGTGACAGAGTGGAGCCCTAGTGTCGAATAAACGTTAATAACTCAAAAACTATACATCATATTGCTTATATATTTACAATGTGAGTGAGAGCAGTAGCTGAAGAGTTTAATATATAACATATGTATGTAATGTTAAAGTTGTGGAAGTGATTGAAGTTTAAAAGCAAAAACCTGTTCAAAATAGACACGGTATAGCACTGGTGTCGAACAAACATTCATATCTCAAAAAGTACAAATCCCATCACTTAGCTATTTTCACTGTGAGAGACAGAATACGTATGTGAAGAGTTTGATATATATGTATGTAGTGTGAAAATTGTGGGAAGTACTACAGTTTAAATACTGCAAGTGTAAAAAGAAAAAGCCGTTTAAAGTAGGGAAAATTACTGTAAAGCAGTAGTGTTGAACAACTCAACAACTCAAAAACTACAAGTGCTATTACTTAGATATTTACACTGTGAGTGACAGAAGAAATAGCCAAAGAGTTTGATGTAAAATATATGTATGTAGTGTGAAAATTGTGGGAATAGTGACAGTTTAAAAATATGTCAAAGACAAGGCTGTTCAAAGGAGAGAAAATTACTGTAAAACACAGTTTGTTGAACAAACGTCCCTAACTCAAAAGGTATAAAAGCTATGACTTAGAGTTGTGGGAGGCATGACAGTTTAAGAAAATGTAATATTTAGTGAAAATTACAGCCTCTACAGTCTGTAGAGTCTGCGAGAGTGAGTAATGACATCACATGCTCTAGCGTAGCTCCATAGAGTCTCATTATAAATGTTGAAAAAAGTATAAAACATAAACTGTGACTACTCAAAAACTACAGAAGATATCAAAAAGCTGAATTAAAGTGATAAACTACTAAAAGTGGTGACCCGTTTAAAGTTTGAATGGAGTTTCTTG
Source organism: Centroberyx affinis (assembly GCF_046629955.1). Taxonomy (NCBI): domain Eukaryota; kingdom Metazoa; phylum Chordata; class Actinopteri; order Beryciformes; family Berycidae; genus Centroberyx; species Centroberyx affinis. The sequence goes on along the minus strand of NW_027280306.1, from coordinate 62,788 downwards.
CTTAAAGTATGAAGGAGTAGAGTTCAAAGAGGGCATGGTTTGAACATTCCGCCCATAGACTTCCATTATAAAAAAAAGTTTTATAATGAAAAAAGTAGAATATCTTAAAAAGTAAATCAGATCACTGAGAAAATTAATAGCAATCGATTCCTAATGAAGCTGAACAGTTGAAAGTTTGAACGGAGTCTCTAAGTGAGTAAGTATGGGGGAGTTGAAAAGTGCCAAAAAACGTACTGAATAAGAATATTATACCTGTGATTGCTGTTGACTCAGCAATCACACAATAAAAACATATGAAATAATTTTGTTTACTGTGATAGCATAAATCTATCATAAATACAATATGACGAAGCTTGTTAACATTCTTTGAAAGCATCCAGTCTTGTCATTATTTGACATATCAAATTTAAACACAGATGAATAGTAGTTATAGACAGAATTAAACCATAAACCATGCCTATATATCATCTATTGTGACTCTTTTTGACAGAATTTGGTAAATAAAGTATAAACACAACTGAATAATGGGAATACATATAGCTATAAATGATATATCTAATCTAATGTGACAATTTCTTACATTCTTTAAGATGTAACAAATGTGTTATCTATTGCACTGGACGTACCTTTACTTTTGTGTGGCAGAAGTCCTCATCTTGATCATTTATTCCTATAAACCAGGTCTTTGTTCTGTAACTTTTGCGTTCATGCTTTGTGTGAGCAGGAAGTGAGGGCGCTGATTTCCTGGTGATCGCATCACCACTAACTCACTTCCTTTAGTGAGTATAGTTAGTATCACTCTGTGAAACTCACTCTGTGAAACTCACTCAACTCACTCACACTTATATCAACACTGAGAAAAAATAACTACTAAATACACTACCAGTCAAAAGTTTGGACACATGCATTCTTCTTCTTTATTGTTACTATTTTACACAGTTTAGAATAATAGTAAAGACATCAAAACTATGAAATAACACAAATGGAATTATGCAGTGACCAAAAAAGTGTTAAACAAATCAAAACTCTCATATTTTAGATTATTTAAAGTAGCCTTCCTTTGCCTTGATGGAAAGGCAAAGGCTTTGGAAAGAAATTCATACATAGGATCAAGTTCACTCTTTATATTTCTCTAAGAAACAAATTTCAAGCATTTTAGCATAAGGCTTTAGATCAAAATGGCTTTAAGAGAATGAAAAACATAGAAGAACATAGTAGTGTATGTCACCCTAAAGATGATACAAATCCATCATGAGAAAAATGATGTCACCTGAAATTTACAATTCTTAAAAGGCCTCTTGAGGGGGAATTGGGGGAAAGGGGACAAAAAAAACCAACAGAAAACAGGGAGAAAAGGCAAGTAGTCTAGCAGTTCACAGAAGGCAACAGAAAACACATTAAAGACAGTAATGTTCAGTAATATTGAAGAAGAGACAGTAGGACAGGCTCAAGCTGGACGAACACACATAAGGACTTGGAGACAGAAATCCGCATAACAAATAACAAGGACACCAATAAAAGCAATTGATGGGGACTCGAGTTTGCGACTTGGACTCGAGTCCAAGTCTTAAGTCGCACACACAGTGACTTGAGACTCGTCCTCAAAAGACTTCAGACTCGACTCGGACTCGAGATTTGGGACTCATGAACAATCTTTATTTTTTTATTATCATTATTTATTTATTTATTTTTTTGGTGCATTAACATTAAGGAAATGTCTGACGATCTGAATGTCAATCTGGTGCGCGTGGCCACAGATGACTGCAAAGGCTCAATTATGCTCAACGTTAAAAACGGATACGGATGCGGACGGAGCCTTCTGTCCGTACTCTGCATTCATTTCGTCCGTATTTGTGCACGTTTTCTGAAAGCTTACGGATACGGATGAAACTGAGCAGTACCGCCGCAGTACCACCGGAAATCGTGGGGGGGGCAGTGTAGTCAATAGTTCAAGCGAGACCAGCGAGACGCGACGAAGACATGAACAACAAACATGGCGACGGTGGACAGAAACTTTTGACTCTCTACTGCCCTCTAGTGGATGTATTGCTTATCATCCATGCCAACGTAAAGGATTTATTTTTGGACGTAAAGGGAGCATAAATGAGCCTTAAGCTGCAGCAACTACACCATGGCGAGCACACCTGCAGCTGCTGTGCCATTTGTCATAACCTTTGGCTAAAATAACTTCACACAAGGCCCAAACAAAAGAATCGCTAAATGCAGCGTCTGCGGTATCAAAATAAAGGACAGAACTTTATCAGGCACCTGAAAACGCACCCGGATAGGTCAGTCACTTGGTAATGTGAAACTTAACGTTAGCGCCTATGGACGGTTAGCAAACATGTTTAGCTCAGCATCTGCTATCTAACATTAGCTTGCTACGAGCTTTGTAGCTAAGGGAGGTTAAATTGATTAGATTAGCGTTCGCTTAATATTTTGAGAGTGCTGGCTTTGCTATGACTATAAAAACGGTCGGGTAACTTAATCATCCAGGTTCCTCTGCCTCCATCTGCTGGCTAACGTTAAACCGAGAGAAAGACCACGTTAATTATTAACGTCGGCTACAGGCAGGTTACAGGTTTATTGTTGACCACGTAACGTTACAGGCTTATTAGGTTATCATTACACTGGGTTTGAGAGGCTTATAAGATGTCATTAGTTGGAGACCCAGTGTAATTATACAATACTGTTGTACTGTTATTGAAAAATAGGTTACAGTTATTATTGCATGCCTAATAATGTTAGCAATATTTTCCTGTTACCCTGAGTAACATTAGTCTATATCCATTTTTTAGCCACCCTCTCTATATTCAGAAAAAAAGATTGATATAGCCTGCAATAGCTTAGAACCAGTTCTTCTTTCAGAACGCTGTGGTTCCAGATGGGTTTTCCGACACATAAAAAATGTTAGCTATATCATCCAGACCTTAGTGCTATAATTAGCAACCTAATTAATTTCCCATGTTGTTCATCTACAGGTTTACTGAATTAAAAAATAAAAATACAGTTATTAACTTTAAAGGAAAGCTTTCATGTGTTTTTTTCATATTGTATTGCAATAGCCTGTTTAAAGTGATCATATACCAAACAACTAAGCAATGCTGATACTGAATGCTAATAGATAAAGGAGTGATGATAATACAGTACCTGCTTTGACTTCCCTAGATATAGCTATGCAGTGTTCTAAGCAGACCGGATGGCATGCAGCACATGATAGAACGCTCATTACAACCATAAGAGACTTGAGACTTGACCTGGACTTGCCCCTCAAAGACTTGAGACTTGACTTGGACTTGCAAAAAATGACTTGTGAGCATCTCATGTGACAAAACAAAATCTCTCCTCAAAAAGTAATGCTACAAATTCATTTTGAGAAAAAACATGTCACCTTAAATTAAAGACACATTCCCTTAAGTGTAATGCTGATCTCTCATCAGAAATGTGTATCTATATTGATCATTTTGTAAAAGTAGGTTTAACATTATTTGGATATCTCACTCTCTCTTTGGAATGAAACTCTTCCGTTGTTGAAACTATTTCAAAGCAGATGAAACGCTGTACAGAGATCAAGTCACTGACATTGCGGGGAAACAGACGGCTGAGACTGTGGTTTCCCTGTTTCCTGTTTTAGCTGTTAGAAAGTTACCTGCTCTTTACGTCACTGCCATGGCAACAGTTTAGCTTGCTTTTGGCCTTTACTGTTTGCTTATTTTTGTTTGTTTGTTTTGTTTGTTGGTTTGTTTTAAGGTGAGATATTTTAGTTCCTTGTTCTCACCTGCATAAATTAGTAAATTGTTTCTGTCATTTCTGTCTTTTTATTATTGCATTATAACTATGTGTTTCCTTTCAGTGGATACAGTTTGGCCCGTTACAGACTGTAAGCAACGCATGCAACAACGCAAAGAGCAACGCAAGCGGTATTTCTCGCCATCTTGCGTAGTATCGTATGTATCGGCCAAAATTTGTAACTCAGCGCTAACGTCCGCTGCAACGCCATGTGTTTCAGGTAGAGACGCTAAATAAATATTACTGCTAAACGAGCAGCTACCACTGAAGAAATAACTTCCTAAACAAATGAAAATGGCGGTGGATCAGTCAGTAGAGACACTGGCTGATCTGGCAGCACCATCTTCTTTTCAACTTTTTCTTTTGGCGGGGCTCATTCCCTCCATCCATCTGCTCCTCACCTCGCTGAGCAAGGAACCTTTATGCCATCCAGCGATTATAAAAATGTAACGAGATTTAAATCACGAACTCTCCAGAAACAAAAAGATGAACAACAGGCAGATAACAAAAAAGTCACAATCTAAACCTTTTAAAGGTGTATATCTTTTTTTTTTTTTTTTTTTTTTTATTAGCACGAAAGAGTAATTCAAACAAAATATCCATAATGTATACCAACATCATAAAGAGCATGTGCAAGGAAGACCAAACAAACCCCGCGGGTTTTTTTTGGAGTGTCTCCCTTAATAACAATCATACATAATTACAATATAGTGTAATGAAACCCCCAAAAGAGTTTAGAAAGAACAAAATAATATACACAAATCAATAGATAAAGTAATACTGTTAAATAAATAGGGGGAAAACTAGAAAATAAGTAAAAGAATATTAAAAGAAACTGAAAAGAAAAGGAAAAGCAGAGTAAAGGAATACAGAGAGAAAACATCAACAAAAAAAGGAAAAGATTAGTTAACATGAAGTAATTAATTATACCAAAAAAGAGACAGCAGTATGATCACCTCAATAAACATGATGATTGTGAAATAAATACTGTTTGACAGCTTTTTTTAAACAGATTGGGTGTGAGATCAAAGAAATGAGGGGGGAGTTGATTGAAAACTTTGGCTCCTCTAAAATGAAGACTAAACTGAGACATGGATGTTCGAGTAAGAGGCAACAAAAGTTGTCTCTTACATCTTATATGATTTTCCTCACTTCTTCTGAAGAAGCTATTGAACGTAGAGGGAAGCTGATGATAAATTGCTTTGAAGACAAACTGTGCTGTGAGGAGGAAGTTTACTTGAAAGATGCTGAGTATAGATAATTTCTTAAAGAGAGGTTGCGAGTGAGCAGTAAGTTGCATGTGAAATGATTCGAACGCAACGTTTTTGAAGGAGATAGATACGATTCAGCTTGGTAGGATGGGTGCTAGCCCAAATGACGTTGCAATAATTAATGTAAGTGGCAACTGAGGTGGGCAGGTTCAATTCTATTGTTGAGGAGGAGAGACTTTGTACTGCATGTGAACTGGGTGTTGTTGAAGATGAGTTTCATTTTTTGTTTCATTGTACGTTATATGAGGAACCAAGACTGCTTATTTGAGAAAATGCAAAACAAGAAGCCTGAGTTGTTCTGGTCAGGAGATGATGTTAAGTTGGAATGGTTATTCAGAGAGGAAGTTTTCAGTGTGGCCAGTTTTATTGGGAGAGCATGGAAACTGAGAATGGAGAAGCTGTTTATTTGAATGTATGACTTTGATTTGTTTGGCGGAACTCAATGTATCTGTGTCTTGTAAGCCCATAGGGGCTGGGCACCATGTGGTGCACAACACATTAATAAACACATTAATAATATCTATCTATCTATCTATCTATCTATCTATCTATCTATCTATCTATCTATCTATCTGTAAGGATAAATCATAGAGTAGTACAACATCTGAGTAGTTTTTTTGTCCAAACAGTAACAAATTTTACTTAAAATACCAGTATTTTTGGCAATTTTGGATGAGATTTCTTTAATATGGGGTTTCCAGCACAGTTTGTCATCAATTAATATGCCTAAAAATCTAGAAGATGATGTTAAGGAAATCCATTAACCTCATCTCTAAAAGCCACTGCCCCCCCACTGTCCTGACCACAAAGAATTAGCTCACATACCATGGTCTAAGCGTCAATTACACTGCATCCAAAAAGACTGGGCTGGGTGCAGGAATGGGAAACTGTGTGTTCTGTGTATAATCCTAATCTGCATGACTTGGATCAGTTGATGAACCTGATCCTGCCTTCAGACATCAGAGGTCAAATTACAGATGACTCTGAATGGCCTAAACATTCTGACGATTCTGATAATACTAATCTTAGTGATTTTGTCCATAAAGGGAAAAAAGGCAGCTGAGGTCATGGTTCTCAAAAGAATCCAAGCCGAGGTGAGCAGGTCAGCCTTTCATGCCACAAAACAAGAATCTCCAGAACAATAAATCCGCCTCGTTACAGCCATGACAGCGCTGGAGCATGACTGCAGCAGAAATAAGAAATCTGCCTCCCACCTTCCTTGTACACACATTTATAGGAGGCCTAGAGTTTCACCTCAAGACAAAGTCATGCTAACTATCTGCCGGCAAAACCAGACTAAAGTGTTGATCCTCCCACACTGTCAGCTGCAGCTCCACCTTTCTCTGTAAGGAAGCCATTTGGCTGCACTTCCTCACCATCCACCTCCCACACAGCAACAGGGAAGTCAGGACACAGATCACAGATCACACTCACATCCAAGCACCATTAATCAAGATGGCAGGCAAATATGAGGAACTTAAATTAAAAGTAAATATAAATAGAGTGTTTGGTCCTTTCCTGGTTGATACCGGTTCTCTTTCTGCCGTTAATCCTTGCAAAACTAAAGATGACTTGCTGGAATCTGAAAGCATAGTCAAAACTGTCAGAGTAACTGCTTTAGTCAAAACTAATCCCGTGTCTGTCTGGTCTGTCCCAGTCAGCTTCTCCTTTTTCGTATCACTTTATCATCCCTTTCTGCTTTCTCCTTCCACTCCTATAAATCTGTTGGGGAGAGACAAGAGAACCAAATTCAGATGTTAAACAGAGAATTTTGGATGAAGTCTATATAAGGCTATAAAATCTTAAAGGCTATTACAAACAAGTGTGTTATCAAGAGAGATTTACAAGATAATGCAACACAGATAAGATAATCAAAGAAATAAAACAATAACAACATGGAATAAAAAATAAAAGCTGCACAATTTGAAAGAACAGAAGGCTGATGAAGGAGAGGCTAATCAGTCTAAAAGGCTATTATGTTATCAAGAGAGATTTAAAAGATAACGCAACACAGGTAAGGTGATCAAAGAAATGGCCACAAGATTAAAGAAAGGCTTTTCTAAACAAGTATGTTTTTAAAAGCAATTTAAAAGATGACACAGAACCGGCTCGTCGGACAGCCTCAGGAAGGCCGTTCCAGAGTTTTGGAGCCTGGACAGTGAAGATTTCATAAAGAGACAGAAGCTCCATAATATATTGAGGCGCAAGCTGTAAAAGTTAACACTTAAAGTCGATTCTAAAAACAACAGGCAACCAATGAAAAGAGGCCAAAGCAGGGGTAATATGGGAATGTCTCTTTTGCACTAGTTGCAAGCAGGAAAGGGATTTCTGACTTAAACAGGTGTAAAGATCCAGATGAGATGAGATGGATGCATGGATAACCTGCTCCAAATTGGCAAAGGGTAGAAAAGACCTAATTTTTTTTTAAATGTTTCTCAGTTGTAGGAAACAAGACTGAACAACCTGCTTAACTTGTTCGTTAAAACTAAGATCTGAACACTCACACCCAAAGTTTTGGAAACTATTTTTTTTTTCTGTATTAACTGTATTGAATTACAGCTACTTATTATATATAATCAGATTATTTTTTATCCTGTTACACATAATCCATTATTCCCAAACCCCCATTTATAATAGACCAGATCATTAATACACCATCAACCCAGCAGCAGTATTACTGCAATGTTGCCTCCAAATGATGTAACTGTGAGTGTCTGCAGCAGGATGACCCAACGTTTAGAGAGACCTTCCTGTAATCAAAAGGTCAACAGTTCATTCCTAAAACATTAACAGTAACAGTCTAGCCACTCTAATAAATTGCCTTGTAGATATAAAGTGCTGAATGTGCCAGAATTTTCTACAACTTAATGAAACCAAATCAGAAAATGTACCGACTCCATTAAACATATTCACCAGGAATCAGGTACTCTGTCTGTCACTGTAAAGAATTTAAGGAAACTTGGGTGTCATTTTTTTATGCAAATTTGAGCTGCATGCATTGAGAGCAGTCTGCAATCCTGTTTCTTTCACCTGAGAAACTTTGCATGTTGTTGTCCCCAAATGGCAATGAGAGATAAAATAATTTGAAATATTTGAACTAGAAATCATGTAGGATGACGTCAGTAAATGTCACACAGCTCGCTCATGTTCACCAACCAGACCGGTCTGTGAAGCTTTATACCAAAGAGACGAGTAAAGATTTAACATTGGTGAGTCCAGCTTTCTCTGCTGCTGTTTATGACAGCGATTCTCAACCTTTTTCACATCAAGGACCCTAATTTAGTCCACATTAGGGTCACGAACCCGCATGAGATGAGAATTTGTCTCTCAGACCCAAATCTGAGAATATTTTTATTGTTAGATAAGATTTTGTCTAGAATTCCACTTCTGTCTGTATCGTAGGCAGAGAGATAACAGCGAAACTATGATCAAAATAATAGTCATTCTTCTTCATTCTCTAACTTCTTGTAAATTAAATTCTGGTGAAGTTTAACAATTGATCAATTTGCTGGGTTCAACCAAACATTACAGCAGCTGATTTCACTGATGAGCACGACTTCAACCAGAGAGGAAGAGCTTATCAGTGAACTTATCAGAGTCAACCTGCTCCACCCGTTGGTTGGAATGAAAACCTGTATACTTTTGGCACATGGGCACATATTTGCAAATCCCCGATGTAGGCTGGTAAGACAGGTGTAATGTTACAGAAACATCTTCCCTAGTGCTAAACAGTTTCCCTGGTGATTTGGAAAAAAAAGTCACCCATGCTTTTTATTGCTTCTCACTCCTGACTCCTGCCTGTCAAAAGTCTCTCTGGTCTCCAGCAGCTTGGATTCTCACTGGAACAAACAGACGAGATCACATCATCCTGATTTTTTCTTCTTTATATTGGCAACCTGGTAGTTTTAGAACCGATGTTAAGATTTTACAAATCACTTTTCAGGCAGGGCTGGGTCTGGCACCAAGCCAGAACACAGACCTTTAACCCAATATGAGCCTGAGGCAGCTCCCTATTGGTTGTTCCAAAGTCTACATTAAAAAACAATAAAAACAATAGATTCAAAACAAGAGGTTTTTAAATAGATTTTGGAATTACCAAAGTCTATTTAATCAGATAATTTGTTTATAGATCTGTATCATCTTTCATAGTTTTTTTTTTACTTTGTAAGTATCACTTTTATAGACTTGTTTTTATCAAAAGATCTTTTATGAATTTTATTTTACCTTTGTTTTATGGATTACTTTAATATTTGTATTGCTTATGCTGCCAATTTTATGTTTTGTTTTTTAATGCTTTGTAAAGCGCTTTGTAACTGAAAGTGCTATATAAAACATTCTTATTATTCTTATTATTCTTATAATAAATTATTATGATTATTATAATGATTATTATGATTATGATTATTATTATTATTATTATCATTATTATTATTATATATACTAAACCCCTACCTGCTCACCAGTGTAAGCCACTTTGGATAAGAGCCTCAGATCTTACCTAAAATGCATGAAATGTAAATTATTAACATTCCACCAATTGTTGCAGCAGTGTAAATAAAATCCAGTTATTCTGTTTCCTTGAAACCCCTTTTACTCCAGTGTTGATTTGGCTGTTCTCCTCTTGCTCCTCCCTCCATCCCCTCCTGCTCCTATAAGTAGTGAAACTGCCATCAACAGGAGTGACAAGGGCCGGAGCTGAAGAGTGACAGACAGACAGACAGACAGACAGACAGACAGACAGACAGACAGACAGACAGACAGACAGACAGACAGACAACAGACAGACAGAGAGACAGACAGACAGACAGACAGACAGACAACAGACAGACAGACAGACAGACAGACAGACAGACTGGTTTTACTGGCTGGGAGCTGGACTGAATGGCGCGCCGGTGGTGAGTGTTACGCCTCCACTTTGGGAAATTAACTTTTAAATGTGGACAATGTGAATTGCGATTTATTATTTATTTATTTTTCATGTATTTTCTTCACTTTTCTTTAGGAAAATAGTAGATCCTGTGTAACAATACTCAATGGTTGATAATCATCTGTGTTGAAGATGGTAATATTGCTCACCCCTGTAGTGAGGTTGTCTCTGGAAGTGATGCCTGTATTTAAGCAGTTGGTCTTACATAAGTCTCTGTAAGGTTATACAGTGCAGATGCCAGTGCACATGCTGTTGTTTTGATTTTCTTTATTGACATGAGTTGTGTTGCACTTGTCCTAGTTGTGCTGTAAATGTTCACCTGTGGGACCTTCAACCTGCCTTCTGAGTCAGCCGTCTACTTATCTACTTATCTCTATAGACCCTCAGGCTACAGCTATCTTACAGTAACAAAAAGTAGATGTTCAGCAAAGTGTCACTTGCCTATTTGTTGTCTCTCTACAGGCTATGTAAACTTAACCCTAACCTTATAGACCTAACCCTATCCTGACCCTATTTTTAACCCCAATCCTAGGATTAACCCTAAACCAGACACTGAAAAGGTGAAGAAACTCAGTAGACTTTCTAGTGACACATTACAGACACTTGATAAGAAGTTCAGTATCAGCATTGGAGCATCCACATATAATGTGTGACGGGCAACTTGTTAGACAGTCCTTACAATGGTTTTGCATAGGTTAAAGGTGGCACATGTAGCATTTTAACACTAATAAATCTTTAACACATTCATTTTGAAACATTGGTAAAATCACAGTAAACAAATGAGACCGCATCGCTGAGTAGATTAGCAGCCTCTAACGGAAGGAGTGGAAGGCCGATGGAAAAATCACTTCCAACATGTTTAACCACATGTTTAAGTTTATGGGAAATGCGGTCTTAACCTGGAGAAACACTAACGGTAACAATGGTATTGAAATGCGATGCTACCGATCGTCTCAACCATGATCTCACTTGTCTCAATTATTTGACAATGTTATATTGATGTTTAACAATGCTACACATAGCACCTTTAGTACACTGGAATAAGCCGATTGCAAAATGTCTCTATCACTTTTTCATTTTGGTTACTAATTGAGATTGGCCTTCACTCTGACAGAAGACCTGGATCCACTGAGTTTGTCAAGCTTCAAGGCGGAGGGCATCAAAATAAAACAATGGAAGAGCTTTCTGCCAGTGAAGCACCCAAACCAGGCTTCGTCCCGGCCGACTACGCCGTCTTTGCCGCCATGTTGTTGGTCTCCATGGCCATAGGGCTCTTCCAGGCCCTGAGGAAGAAGCAGAGGGAAGCCAGCGCTGATGACTTCTTCACCGGCGGCCGGAGCATGCCGGCGGTGCCAGTGGGGCTGTCACTCTGTGCCAGTTTCATGTCTGCGGTTCAGGTTTTGGGTGTTCCCGCCGAAGCTTATCGTTACGGCTTCAAATTCCTCTACATGTGCCTGGGGCAAAGCATCAACTCCCTGCTGACAGCCTTCCTGTTCCTGCCGGTTTTCTATCGACTTGGCATCACCAGCACCAATCAGGTGGCACTGAGCTTTCACAACCCGTTTATTATGAGTAGAACAGGAATATGACCAGTAGGGTTAGGTGATCAATTAGTCCTGGTGACGCATATCGCCGATCCCCAATGGAATCGTCCAATCACTCACAAGTGTACATGAACCAAGTGAACTGGAGCAACATGGGAAAGATGATAAGAATGAGAAATATAAGTGAAGTATAAGTTAATGAACCCACTGCAGTTAATTTGTTTGTTGTATGTACTGTTTCAGAACAATATTTCCAAAGAGATTATCATGTATCATTTCCCAATCTATGGCACATTAGAGAGAAGGGCTAGGGTGTTTGATGTGAGGTTCAAACAAGTTGAAGATACCAAAAATAATTAAGCAATTGAAATAAGTAAAGGAAGAGGATGTCTTTCTATAGTAGGACCAGAAATGATTCCGATAGAAAGCTAAAACGCACCTGCGGAACATCAAACATGGTGAATAAAGGAGGTGAAGAAGGACGAGGGCTTGATGTGTGGAGGGATGCTCTGTCCTGTTCTAACTCGAGCCGTCTGCCTGTCACAGTATCTGAGGATGAGATTTGGCAGAGGGATGCAGCTGTTGGGGAGCCTCCAGTTTCTTGTGGCGACGGTAAGGCAAACACAGACATCATTGTATTCTCCATTACTGACCACAGCTGAAGACGGAAAGTTATTCAGCAGCTCTTAAAAGCCGGTGTGACATTTTCACCACGCTCACCGGTCTACTTAGTGAATTATTAACAATTCAAAATTATTGTCATACAGTTTTTCACACAGTGCAAGTTGAAGTACTTGCTTTGCTTAATATTTGTTTGCCCAGTACAACAACTTTCAGGGAATTTGTCTTGGGGAAACTGGTGCAAGCAACTAAGACAGTAAGACTGCATACTATCACGAATTAGTTTTGGTTATACAAACATTTATCAGAGGGAGTTTTGGCAGTTCTCTCAAAAAGTCAATAGAGGTCACACCCAATCTCATAGAGAGCCGAAGTCCCTCACCTTCTGCTGTCCCACATGAGACTTTATTTCGGAAAAAATATGTACGGTAGTCAACGGCGAGAGACAAATAATTGTTTGATCCCGTTTGAATTGTGCCATGAATTACACATATGATGTTTTGTCAATTTTAAAGATAATTTTGCAAGTCAAGAAAGTCGCAGCTTAACATGTTCTTTGATTCTCACCAGTGCATTTCCCACACTCTCATTTTCTCCTCATCTGTTGTGTGTGGCTAAAGTATATTATTATCCTCTCATCTGGTTTGAGAAATGTTTTGTTAATGAAAAGTTATGAATGATTATGGAGTATTGTATACATTTAGAGGATATTGTGTTGTTGGAAATGATTTATTGCTTTCTTATTTGTACTTAGTAGTTATTGAGAGGATGTATACTTATCTTGCTCTTGTGCCTTTGTTTCTCATTGTCAGGTAAAACCATACATACATACATACATACATACATACATACCTATGACAAAGGTACATATGTACATACAAATGCACCAGTACAAGGCTGCCTACATTTACCCACTGAGGTTATTTTTGCCTCCAGAGCAGCTCTGCCTTTAAGAATTTTTTGTATAATTAAAACTCCAATCTGCACATGGCACAGGGACAACAGGACCTCACAAACAGTGCAAAGGGGACAGTGCAAGGCAGTCTGACCATGTTACTCTACAAATGCATTCAGCATTCAAAAACTAGGTGCATTCAGGCAGCATGGCAGACATTATTATTGTTAGTTCCTGCAGGCTGTGGTTTGAGGTGAGCTAGCTGCGTCCTGTGAATCATCATAGACACAGTATGTCACTGTGTTTGGATTCATTTGTCTGCTTTCTTTTCTCAGCTGCTCTACACAGGGATCGTCATCTACGCACCAGCCTTGATCCTCAACCAAGGTATGAGCGATCATCTGCTGCCCCTCTAAACTCACAGGGATTAAAGAGCAAATAAACCCCAAACCCAAATTTGTGTAAAGCCTGACATCTAATGGTAAAAAGCATGCTATCAATCAGAAGGCCCTTCAATCGCCTTGAGTCCAGACTGAGGGAGGGTCAGAACGGCCCCAGGATCTCAATACAGATCTAACTGGTAACCAGTGGAGAGAAGCTAAAAACGTGGCTGTATGGTCTGTTGGTTTTTCTGCTTCAGTCTGAACAAGCCGGAGAGTTTAGAGTCGCTTTCCACTGAGGCAGGAACAGGGGGAGGGGCAGTAGTTGAAACGAAGCATTGTGGAATATTGGTAATATCATGTGTCTTCATGTGGCTTGCATGCAAAATCAATAACAGTTAAGAAGAGCCAGTTCTAACAAGGAATGTTTTTAACAAACATGTTCCTCAGAAAGGGTTTTACAGAGCGCAAAGGACAATAAATGGATGATAAATACAGAGAAACACCTAAAGAAATGTACTATTATTTTCAATCTCCCTGACAGTTACTGAGAAATGTCCAAAAAAAACAACAAGCTGTTTTGCATATTATGTTAGTAGAATGTGTTTCAGAATCAGATTCACCTGTGCATCATTTTACCGAGTACAGTAAAGGTGCAGGTGTTTCATGGTGAATCCCGTTTGCTTCGTTTCTTTCAGCAACTGGACTCAACATGTGGGCATCTCTGTTTTCTACTGGGATCATATGCACTGTGTACACCACACTGGTAAGACCACATGTCTCTGTCTCACCAGCATCCTGAAGTAACTGTGGTTCAATAAAAACTGTTTTCTTTGATGCAACACTTAATGGACTTCATGCAGTCAGATTTAGAATCAGTTAGATCTAATGACGGTTGAGTGCGTCGCCTCATCGCTCTACAGGTGTTGTGAGGCTTACACAAACATGCACACACACACACACACACACACACACACACATAGAAGCACACACAAAAATAAGGGCACAATCACACCTAAAGTTTGCTTTCTTTGGTCTGAAACATGGTGGAACAGGTTACTTTGTTTTATTTTTGTATTTGATTTATTTAGATTCACACTGACAAATTGCAAGTGAACCAGAGCTTGTAAACCAAAGTCACATGACTCACAAACGGCTTGTTTATTGGACAGAGTTTTAACCTGTCATCTGTCTCTCTGTCTGCCTGCCTGCCTCCCTGTCTGTCTCTCTCCCTGTCTCTCCCTGTCTCTCTCCCTGTCTGCCTGCCTGTCTCTCCCTGTCTGCCTGCCCGTCTCTCTCCCTGTCTGCCTGCCTGTCTCTCTCTGTCTGCCTGCCTGTCTGCCTGCCTGTCTCTCTCTCTCTCCCTGTCTCTCTCTGTCTGTCTGCCTCCCTGTCTCTCTCCCTGTCTCTCTCTGTCTGTCTGCCTCCCTGTTTCTCTCTGTCTGCCTGCCTGTCTCTCTCCCTGTCTGTCTCTCTCCCTGTCTGCCTGTCTGTCTGTCTCTCTCCTTGTCTGTCTCTCTCCCTGTCTCTCTCCCTGTCTGTCTCCCTGTCTGTCTCTCTCCCTGTCTGCCTGCCTGTCTGTCTCTCTCTGTGTCTGTCTCTCTCCCTGTCTGTCTCCCTGTCTGTCTCTCTCCCTGTCTGCCTGCCTGTCTGTCTCTCTCCGTGTCTGTCTCTCTCCCTGTCTGCCTGCCTGTCTGTCTCTCTCCCTGTCTGTCTCTCTCCCTGTCTCTCTCCCTGTCTCTCTCCCTGTCTGTCTCTCTCCCTGTCTGCCTGCCTGTCTGTCTCTCCAACAGGGCGGTATGAAGGCAGTGATCTGGACCGATGTGTTCCAGATCATCGTCATGCTCTCGGGCTTCGTGGCGATCTTCATCCACGGCACGGTCCTGGTCGGCGGCCCTGGGCGGGTCCTGGAGATCGCCCACAATGGATCCCGCGTTAATTTTAATGAGTAACAACATCATTTCATTTTGACGCACAAATCACTGTCACATTACAAGTGCAAAATACTGTTGGCACAACCAGATGCCCACTGTCTACAATTCTATCACAGTTCTACTACATTTCCTACCTACACAGCATTATCAAGTACTTACATTGCTTTACCACAGGTTATTAATAGGGTTAGACCGATGTCTCAATTTGCCAATATTTCAGGCTTTCAGGCTTTTTATGAAAAATCAGCTACAGGCCACTCAGTGTCGTCCACTTACGTTATAATGTAGGGGTTTTTTTTGTTGTTATTATTATTATTGTTAGTAGTAGTAGTAGTAGTAGTAGCATTTTCCTGAGGGTTTTTCCACCCTGGTGAGACTAAAATTCTGAAAAAAAACCCTGAATATTTGGAATATTTTGGCATGAACATAGTCACATTTATATACACATTTATATACACATATACTGTAAATATATATATATATTGAACATCAAAACAAAATATCAGCTACCAGCAGCTTGAATCCAAAAATACTGGTACTGGTATCGACCTTCAAAACCCATATTGGTCAAACCTTAGTTCTTGAGGCCGCTGTAAAGTAATGCGTTACTGATTTGTTTCCTGATGTTCCACCAGTTTCGACTTGGACCCACGGAAGCGCTACACCTTCTGGAGCCTGTCGGTCGGCGGGACGCTGGTCTGGCTGTCCATGTACGGAGTGAACCAAGCCCAAGTCCAGCGCTACATCTCCTGCAGGACAGAGAGAGAGGCCCAGTGGTGAGTTCAGACCTGCTTTCAGTTCATCCAGAGCTGGGACCCACCAGACAGCAGCTGTTCAGAACAGACAGTGGAAAAGCTTTCATGAGCTGGATAAAGGTTGAATCACTGTTCAGTTACAGCAGTCAGTGATAAAGAGCAAAACAGACATTTGTTCATATGAAGATGTCACAGATTATTACTTTAAAGTTTGCCTATTCAAACAAACAGGTCAACAATATATAATATAATGTAAACTTTATTTATATAGCACTTTTTAGAACAACTGTTACAAAGTGCTTTCCAAAACAGTTAAGATAAATAAATACACTGAGTAGGCCTACATATGACAGAAGACAAGAGTAGATTAAAAATTATTTTTTTTTAAATGAAAAAATGATAAATAATAATAATAATGATAATAACTTTATTTATATAGCACCTTTAAAAACAGAGTTTACAAAGTGTTTTGACAGACAAAATAAAAGCAGAATACTCAAAATATGAATTTAAAAGGCAATAAAACAATAATAAACAGGGATTAAATTCATAGGAGGACTTAAAGATAAAATTTAAGATCGAGTTAAGATAAAAAACGTAAAAACACAATAGAAAGACGATAAAAAGATGATAAAAAAGATGATAAAGAGACAATAAAAAGCCGATAAAAGATAAAAAAGATAAAAAGACGACATCACATAAAAGCAAGTCTATAAAAATGGGTTTTAAGAAGTTATTTAGAAGAAGTCACTGGCTCTGCTAGCCTTATCTCCTCAGGCAGGTCGTTCCAGAGCCGAGGGGAAAACCCTGATGGAAAAAGCCTGGTCACCTTTAGTTTTAAGCCTCGACTTTGGAACGGCCAGAAGGGCCCGCCTGAGGATCTAAGGCTGCGCACTGGTTTATATGGGGTCAACATATCTGTTATGTAGCTTGGAGCCAGACCCAAACGTGCTTTAAAAGTGATCAGTAAAATCTTAAAATCAATTCTAAACCGAACAGAGAGCAAATGGAGAGAAGCCAGGATTGGGGTGATGTGATGTCGTCTGTTAGAACCAGTAAGAAGCCGAGCTGCTGCGTTCTGAACTAGTTGGAGGCGAGAGAGTGACTTTTTGGTTGATACCAGAATGGAGTAGTCGAGTTGTGAGAAGATTAGGGCGTGGATTACTTTTTCCAGGTCGCTGTGTGATAGTATTGGTTTAGGGTAAAGATAAAGGTAAAGATGAAATAAAATAAAATCAGTCTGTTTTCTATTCTACACAGCAATTTGACTGATAAAATGATGAAAGAGACAGTGGAATTTTGGAACAATTGTAATTCATTCATTCCTTCATTCATTCATAATACTAATGTGCTAGCTACTATATGTATGATGTGAAGGATGCTGTGTATGGAACTGATGTTTTTACACAGCAACAGAGTCCAACACATATTCCCCCGCAGTGACAATAAAAGTCTATCTTATATATTATCTACGGAGAGAGTGGCCTTCGGGAGAAAAATAATTTATGTCATGGCCACGATTTACTGTAACGTACATACAATTTGTTCCCTGGATCTGGTTAAAATGAGCCTCGTTTTGGTTTATTCGTGCGCACGACATACAATTCGTTCCCTCGATTTCCTCTTTACACAAATGTGCCAAAACGTGCCCTCGAAACAGTGACATCATGCTCTCGATATATAATACATGCGCTCTTCACAGCTTATAAAGAGTCAGTGCACATATTGGTGATTATGTTTAAATGTGGCCTGTCCTGGGTGTGTTGCAGCACCTGATTGTGTTTACATGGCCTGAAGGTTAAGTGGCTAAATATGTTGCAATATTTGGAGGATATGGCTATTCAGTGTAAACAGACAATGGATATTAGCATACCAAATCCTTACTAGGCTTGTCTGCAATACCTAAAAGGTTCCTTTTAAGGTGCATTTTTTCCTAAACTGCACAGTTTAACAAAATCGAGGGAACGAATTGTATCTCGTGCGTATGAATGAACTAAAACCTGCGCACCTTACAGTAAATCGTGGACTCGATATAACTTTTTTTCTCTCCCAATGGCCACTCCCGGGCTCCGTAATTATCTTATCTTATCTCTGCGATAACAGTGAAGCTGGTTATCACCCCAGGATTTTCCAATCCAGCTGTGTCTGCATGAAAGGGGCTGGGTTCGTAACAAATAGCCAATCACACGCAACATGGACAGATCCAGAGCAGCCAAATTAAGATAAAATGAAACTTTATTGATCCCCGTTAGGTTGTGGCAGCAGCAACAGTAAAATGATTAAGCAGAAAAAGAATGTAAGCACACATATAGAATATAAAAATCTGTGATAAAAAGGGTAGAAAAACAATAAAACAATAAAAGCAATAAACTGGACTATGAACAGTTGTGGACAGTATGTGAACAGTATACAGTACTGCGTCACACTGAGGCTGTGAAAAGGTTTTACAGAGTCGGCTCATGTTCCCCAGAGCTGCGGGGTCAGGAATGTGGGTGTGATCTGTTGCATCAGTCAGTCTGGGAATCCTATGGAAGAATTTCAATGCACATAATATGCGACAGTGAATTCCCTTTACTATTGATAACTATAGTCAATTAATGTACCTACCTGCTATTTGATAGAAGCCCTCTTTTAGAGCAAATGGCTTGGAAATGCTACAAACATATATGATATCTTTGATCTAAAAAATCATCAGGGAAAGGAAAAAAAGGCCACCGTATCCTCTTGGAGTGATGATGCCATTTTCCCAGAGAGTTGGTGGAGGTGTTTGGATCCATTACCATGGTGATGTACCTCCCTTATAAGTGAGCCACTTTTCTGAGACTGAAAAACCCGGGTTAAGGCCAAAGTTAATCTGAGAAACTCTCGCAACACAAAGCGAGAGCGTTGCAGCTTCTGGGTGCAACGGATAGAAATCCTGTACAGGAAATAGAACAAGGCTGAGGCGATCGTCTTAGTGAGTTACACTAGAAACCGAGCAGGTCTGTTAGCTGTACCAACACGTGTGTCGTCCGGTTTAAAGTTCTCGTTCTTTCCTAACAGTAAACTGTGTCTCTGCCTCAGGGAATTAAAACTAAAACAAGACATGCGACACACAGATATTGTCTTTGATGGTGTTTGTGTAGACTTTGTTTTTGTTGGAGACAAATGAGACAAGTTCTGCGAGGCATATTTCCTACGTTTCTATTTACAAGCTGCAGGCTGTACACACTGAGATGACTCTGCATGCTCTATGCTCTCTATAGCACATGGTTGGAGTCCACTGGCCTACACACTCTGCTGCCCTGCTGCCCGAAAACTAGAGCAAGTTTTGTGATACTCTATTGACCCCTTTCACAGAGGGGTCCTAGGTCAGGGGTCAGCTATAGAACAGCACCCCTGAAGCAGGTGAGGGACTCAGGCTGCGTTCACACTGCAGGCCTTCATGCTCAATTCCGAATCGCTGCTCATATCTGATTTTTTTTTTCCCAATGTTGAAAAAACACGTGTACGCAGAATAACGATATCAAAAGACGTCACATCAGTCTTTTGAATCATAATGGGACTCTTTTAGCTGCAGTGTGTGAGCGTGGCTTTAGTTTCCTACTCCAGTGTGACAGGTAGTCTTAAGTTCTTTCTCAGTATGCCTTCTAGTGTCCTGGATTCCAAAACAAAAGAACGAAAAGACGGAGGACGGATAAAGATCCCGGAAGATTCCTTGCCAGCCGAGGGAAGCATCGGATGGAGACTTGACCGACGAGAGCGAATTGAAAGACTCAAGATTCATCGCGACATAAGAACGAAGAACTCGGTGTTCTTGGATTTGATGATCAGCTTTGGTCTCACTGGATTGACACCAGAGGATAAATAGAGACACGCTTCTGGCGGATACCAGTATTCTTCCCCATAACCTGAGAGTCCCATTGTGCCTCCTCAGGGTGTTTGGACAGGAGGCGGGATGTTTGTTCAGCCCTCAAGACAATGTTCTAGAACAATATACAATAGCCATTTTATTTATACAGCAGGGTGTTTCTTTTAGGTAAATACTCCCTGAAGGTGAAATGAATAAACAGTTCAAGTGCAGATTGTCTGTGCAGGGTTAGTTAGTGTCACACACAAGATTTTTTGTTTACTGCCCCTCGGCCTGAACAATTAATCAAAATTTTAGCGAAACCGCAATATTTGTTAAAGGCGAAATGTGTGTCAAAATACCATTTTAAATTAAATATTGTGGTGCTGCAGAGATGTCCTGGCCTACACATCATATTCTACAGACTTAAGAAAACATTTTTGTTTGGTACAGATCCCCGCAAAAATCACACCATAATCATTTTAATACGTTTTTCAATGAAAATGAGAATAATGATGTAAACATTATCATTCCCACTAATATCGTAAATCATATCGCAATTGCAATATCAGTCAAAATAATCGCAATTAGACATTTTTTCAAAATCGTTCAGCCCTAACTGCCCCCCATTTCACGGCATCAAATGTATTAATTTTTTTTTTTTTGAGTTCTGAGATTAATCTCAGAATTCCGAGTAAAGTCAGGATTCTGAGATTCTGACTTTATTCTTACAATTCTGACTTTAATTATTATTCTCAAAATTCTGACTTTTAAATTCAGAATTCTGAGATTCTGACTTTATTGTTATTCCAATTCATATCAGAACTCAAATACATTTTTCACATGTGGCCCTGATCCTCTTCCGTACAAAATGCATCCTCCTTCCAAGTTTCATCAAAACTGGACATGTTGTCAGAGATATTACATTTGGGCCTTTCAGAGTTTGATATTTGGACTTTTAATTACAGCGCCCCATCAGGCCAAAATGCATCATCCCAAGTATCATCAGAATCAGCCCAGTGGTGTCTGAGGTATCACCTGAGAAATCATGTTGGACAGACGGATGGACACCACCTGATCCTTGGCCCCCCCACACATCCAACTTCACTGCTTGGGAGATTTAAAAAAAAAAGTGTGTTAGTCACCAAATAAACAGTTTGTGGGAAATACCTCTAGTAACTGGTTATATGGAGTTCTAGTAACCCAGTAAACAGTGCAGTGGTGACATGGAAGAAGTGATCACTGTAATAATGTTTGGTGTTGCCTGCAGGGCTTTGTTTGTGAACCAAGTGGGTCTGTGCCTCATTGTGAGCAGTGCAGGAACCTGTGGCATCGTCATGTTTGCCTACTACATCAACTGTGATCCGCTGCAGTCTGGGAGGATTTCTGCTCCTGATCAGGTACTCAGACAGTCCGGACAAGACTAACGCTCCTATACTGTATATCGCTCACGCATTGGTGCTGTGTAGGGTTCGACCGACGTGGGTTTTTGAAAGCCGATGCCAGTGCCGATATCTTTGTAAGGGAGCTGCTGATAGCTGATATTTTGTGCTGCTATTCAGTATCTTTAAATTTGATATTTTCATGTCAAAAAAATAATGGATTCAGTGTTTTCCCCCTGAATTTTATCCTTGTCAGGGTGGAAAAGCCTCTAAAAACACACTGTCATGGCTTCCTCCTCTGTCTCACTTTACTGACAGAAGGCATTAGTAAATACAAAGTCCTAGTAACCAGAAGTCAATATTCAGTAGTTATTGAAGACTAACTTAACATCAAACCCAAACACACAATTTGAGTTTGGTGTTTAATTACTCTTTAATATTGATTTGAATGCTAATGCTTAAGGTTTTAGTAAATACTGGATTTGGTGATATCCACCACCATTTGAAAAAAGTGACTGCTTTGCTTACAAAATAATTAATAGCACAAAATGAAAGCAATTTAAGGCACCTTTTATTAGCAGATGACCTATGTCCTTGGTTGAGAAAAGAATTATTTTACAAACTAGATTTTATTTTAGATGTACTGAATGATGAACATCGGGTAATAAACATTGATAGCACATTGATAGGAAACACCACACAAAGCTAATACAGATAAAGCACTAACTGCTCTCATCTCATGCTGTTCACCTGTTCCTCCTCTCTCATCTGATGAAGTATATGCCGTACTTTGTGCTGGACATTTTCAAAGACCACCCAGGCTTTCCAGGTCTTTTCCTTGCCTGTGCATACAGCGGGACACTAAGGTATTTAAATCTTGTTTTTCAACACTGGGCTTGGTTTCCCCAAAACATGCGACAGTTAACTTTACAGTGGCCTAATTCCAGTCTATTAACCTGTGCAATAACCCTCAGAAAAGCAACACACAGTAATACAAACACAATATAAACACCTTAACCTGAATAAGACCTCAACTGGAGTAAGGCCAATTGCAGGGGCGTAAGAGGTTCACAAGGAGCCCGGGTGCAGGAACTGCTATGGAGCCCCCCCTACCCCAGCACACCCCAACCTACGTAATTCAAATTTGTGAAAAATTTGTCCTACTTTTACACAATTCTGCATTTATTCAGTGAAGTACAGCTTGATGATTGAAACTGTATGTTGATACAATAACAAAACAACATGCCCATAATACATAGCGAGATTGCAAGATAGTAGACGCTTTACAAACTACACTCGTCAGTATTTCACATCTGAATGCCAGGGGGCCCATTTTGTATTCAGAGGGCCACACCCCCTGCCACCTGGTATTTACTCCCCTGGCCAATAGCCATGTTACTCCGTGTAAATAAACGTAGCCAGTTACTGACATGAGCTGCTGAGGCGGTATTACTGGTGACCAAGTGTCTTTTCACAGCACGGCCTCCACCAGTATCAACGCCATGGCGGCGGTGACGATGGAGGACCTGCTGAAGCCCCGCCTGCTCCACATGTCCCAGAAGAAACTCGTTCACATTTCCAAAGGGCTGTGTAGGTTCAACGCAGGTTCACTCACTGAAATATACACTTTAACATGTTATTTGAGCTTGTGTGGACTCTCAAAATCGTATTTTTCTTAAAGACAAAAGTGGAAAAATCTTTTCTCAGTTTTCCAACCAAATGACAATATCTTGAAATAAGCAGATTACTCCCAGAGTATCACTAATGTCACATGATTCAAGACAATTCTTTAAATAAGTTGATTTACAGTGGGAGAATGACTCATGTTTGGGTCCATGACCTGACCTCATGAACTGTCTGTCAGCTATGCAGCAGAGAACTGTTTCACTTTTTCTATGTATTGGCCCCAATTGAGTTTTTCACACGTTTCATTATTGCTATCTTCTCTTGTTTTCTCCTCAGCACTCCTCTATGGGATCTGCTGTATCACGGTGGCTGCTCTCTCCTCCCTGCTGGACTGGGGAGTCCTCCAGGTACAGTAGACATTACAGTATGTGATCTGTTCTTTACTGAAACCTCTCACAACAAAACAGAGGAAAAGTGACCTAAAAAACCCACCAAATGCCACACCTACCCAGACCCTCCCAACAACAGAACTGCACATCTCAAAATCTTTTTTGAGATATGCAGGGGAGTGAGCTTTGGAAATGATATAAGAAATATGATATCAGATTTCACAAAACAATGCAAGTAGCAGCTATGGACGACTACACATGTTGTCTTAACTGTCATTTTGGTGCTGTATTTACACAGGTTTTCAACAGTGGTGCAGGCCGTCACATCAACATCTTTTCAATATCACAAAATTTGGTGGGATCTTGTGAAATACCCTCTGGCTGTTTCAGGGAAAATACTGCTGGTTGATGTTAATATAGCCTAATACAGAGGCATCCCACATAAATCTGTCCCTGTTTGTACATCTGTTTCTGCAGGTCAGTTTTTCCATTAACAAAAAAGCTGTTTTATATGCTGCTGTAAATTGAGGGAGAGGTATGTGTAAGATACACTGACTCTATGAAGCAGAATCCAGACAGGTAACATACTTCTACCAAGGTGGGAAAAACCACGCAAATTTTGGCTGTGGCTGGCTGATAAATTAGTTTATTCTATCAACCAACCATCATCCAGAAGTCCTATTCAGCTTTAAAAATCTAGTTGCTTGGTGCAGGAAAATAGTGAAAGCTGGCCGGTGAGCATTGGGTAGATTAGAGTTCTACTTCTGCAAACATTTCTTGGGAGGCAGAGCTGCTCTGAAGGTAGAAATAATCTGCTTGGTCGTGTTAAATCTCAGTGGGCGGAGCCAAAGAACCACAGTTTTTCAGAGTGCAAGTTAGCTAACTGGCAACTTCAATGGCATAGAAGAACCCTGGTCAAAATGTCAATAAAAAATATAAATGGCAATTATGTATTTTTTTCATTCATTTATGACCATGGTACCATGGTGTTGAAGTTCAGCAGCTAGCTAACTAGCTTGCCTAGATAGTTGTAGGCTAGTATGGCGCCATACTAGCCTACAGCTATCTAGGTTAGCTGGTTAGCCTAGCTAGGCTAACTAGCTAACCTGGATAACTGCCCTCAGAATCATTCCACAATGTCATTTTACGATATGAACACTAAAAAAAATGTCTGATGTACACATTAGTGCCCTGAAACACAGATCCATTCTGGTCACAGCCTAAGTTATGGTTTAACTCAGTTAGTAGCACTAGGCTTCATAATATTAGCTAGCTTCTTACCTGTCTTTTTCCTTGGGCTTCAATCCAACATTACTTGGATTGATTACTAACCCTACTAACCGTAACCCTAGCCACAAAAACTGTGGTTCTTTGGCCCCGCCCACTGAGGTTTGACTCAACCAATCAGATTATTTCCACCTACAGAGCAGCTTTGCCTCCGAGAAATGTTTTTAACTAAAACTTCAATCAGTGTTTTGGGAGGCACCAGCCACTTTAGTTAGTCAGTTTCCTGTCCTGACCTCTGGGATGATGAGTTGTGGTTCAGACTGGACTATGACATTTTCCTTGACGTAGCTCAGTGATGCATTTGGCTGCTTTTTCACAGTTGTCCTCCTCCTCCTCCTCCTCCTCCTCCTCCTCTCTCTCTCTCTCTCTCTCTCTCTCTCTCCTCAGGGATCGTTCACGGTCATGGGTGTGGTCAGCGGTCCGTTACTGGGAGCTTTCATTTTGGGGATGTTTGTCCCAGCGACCAACAGGCCGGTGAGGAGTGGCTTGGTTCTATAGTTTACATTTTAGGAAGTTTGTTGACGCACTTATCCAGAGCAACTTATAAGAAATGCCTATAATGCACAAACACACATGCACATGCACACACATATACACACACACTCACTCACACAGAACACATTTGAAAATTCTTAGTAATTACCTATTGAGTTACAGCTGTAGTTACATGGTAAATTACTAAAATAAAATAAATAAATAATACTAAAATATATCAATAAAAATATAATAAATATCAATATCAATGGTCAGTTGCCCACTTTCTGTTTTAAGACTTTTTATGGTCAGTTAGCTGGCCAATTAGCTGGTAAAACCACTTTCTCTTTTTATGCTCGTTGGGCATGGAATGAGTTGCAAAACACCATTACCTTAGAAGCACTCCCTTCTTTGAATACTTTTAAAGGTCTTTTACAAACTGCCCTGAAGGAAAAATGTTGCTGTTTTATATAACCTTGACTTGAGATGGACTGTGTTACGGATATCGATAGTATGGCCTGTATGCTTCTCTTCTCTTACTTTTTCCCTTGTGTAGCTTTTATGTATTATATGTGTTCTACCATGTGAGATCGTTTTTTTTTTTTATGTGAAACTGTTTAAGCTGCCATCTTGACCAGGACTCCCTGGAAGAAGAGATCCTGTATCTCAATGGGACCTTCCTGGCTAAATAAAGGATAAATAAAAATAATAATAATGATAATGATAATGATAATGATAATGATGATAACTATTAATATAGCACTTTTCTAAAAACAATGTTTACAAACTGCTTTACATACAATAAAACCCAGAGATAGTGATGTAAAAGTACCACAATTAAGTAAAATACATTTTACTAAAACAGAGTAAATAAATAAAAAAATAGGAATAATAGTAATAGAAGAGATACACAGATACAACTAAAAAACAAACAGAGATAGAACTAAAAACAGAATTTTAAATAAAAGTGTGTTCCTAACCACATGAACAAGACTCTCCCTCCTCCCTCCCTGTCCTCCAGGGGGTTTTCTCTGGAGTGATAGTGGGTTTCTGCGTCTCCCTGTGGCTGGCCATCGGTTCGACTCTCCACCCGCCCAGTGAGGAGACGATGGGCGTCCTGCCCAGCGGGGCGGGGGGGTGTGAGCCCAGCAACGCCACCCTGAACAGCAGCCTGGACCTGGGACAACCCTCCATCTCCATCTCCACACTGCTTCACCCAGACAGCCACGGGTCAGTGAGGTCAACACAGCTGGGACTGACTGACTTGGATTGACTCGCTTTCTTCCTGTGGTTTAGGAGATCTTTATATGTAATAAAAAGAATAGAAACTAACATGTGAAAAGATAAATTAATACCGCAATCCAATTAGTGTAATAGTGTAATGTGTAGTTTAGTCTAGTTCCGTTTACTTTAGCCAATTAGCTTATTTTATTTTAATTTAGTTTAGTGTTGTGTAGTGCAGTTTAGCTTAGTTTTGTTCAGATTAGTATAGTTAATCTAATTTATTTTATCTTTATATAGTTTAGTTTAGTGTAGTTGAATCAATTGACTCAAGTTAGTGTAGTTTAGTTTATCGTAGCTTAGCTTATTAGTTTAGTTTAGTCGCACAGTGATAAAGGGAAGTGATAAAACAGTGATGAAGTACAGAAAAAAGGAAGAAAAATACACAAAGCGAATTTGACTGAGTGTGATGCTAAACTAAGATTAAATATCTAGATCGCCAACATTACAAGGAGCCAATAGTAACTTTAGTAGAATGATCCTGTAAGATAAAGTAAAGAAATAAAATCCAGGCACAGAACTAGAAAGACTTAAAAGCAATTAACTCTAGGGCTGGGCGATAATTCAATATTATCGTTTATCGTCTTTCAGTGGAATCATATCGTGATGATATGAAGATATTTTAATATCGTGACACACATTTCTGCTGTCTGAATTGATGATGACAAGCAAATTTTACTTAAAAACTCTCATAAAATGAGGTATGGTAGGAATATTATTTGAATATTTATGTTTTGTTTGACATCACACCTAACATCACCATTCAGTTCAATGAGATGAACATTAATTTGATTATTTAACGTGATTTTGCATATATGCACCATATCATGATATATATTGATATCAAGAAAAATCCTTATGATTATCATGATATTGATTTCAACCATATTGCCCAGCCCTAATTAACTCTCATTTTTAAAGAGAGATATATAAAGTTGTAAACCTTTATCATGTATCTCGCCTCTTCCAAAACTAGGGGCCTGCACAACTTCTACTCCATGTCCTACCTCTACTTCGGTGCGGTGGCGACCAGTTCGGTCGTGCTGGTCGGGCTGATAGTGAGCTATGCAACAGGTAAGAACATGAAGAGACTGAAGTGAAATTTACATTATGTGAACAGTACAACATTCAACTGTTGTTTTAACCAGTTTTAACCACTAACCTGTTTTAACCACCTCAACTATGGAGGCCCAACAGTCTGCAGGTTTTACAGCAGGCGATTTCACTGATTTACACACTTTCAGCCAGAGAGGAGGAACTAATCAGTGAAGTGAGCTGCTGTTGTGTTTGGTTGGAATGAAAACCTGCAGACTGTTGGTGCAGAACCACTGTTTTAATTCATGGCAACCTACTATGTGTGAGTAGGTAGGAGTTTCTTACTCTTTCACTGTAAATTCTCCAGTCGATTGAATGAGTGGAACCACATAGAACCCAGCTATTGTGAAATCTGGGTGCTACAAATGAAAGGCCAAACCACTTAGAAAAACCTGATGTGGGTATTACTACATGACTTGGCAGTTCTCCTGCAAACACATGCAACCATGTCAACAGGTTGTTAGAGGCGGCGTTTGTGAAATAAGACAAAATACATATTTGTGAGTATTACTCTGACACCAGAGATTGGCTCATAATTTTCAATTGGTAACTCATACAGAATGCCTTCAATAATTAACTATAAAACGCTTTATACAATCAAGTTGAGTAACTTGATTGGACAGGAGGCATTCCAGTGCTGATATCAGTATAACAGCACTGGGACGTTTCACTGTGTATCACTACGATTGGTTATGAAATCCTGAGGGAACTGTTTTTGTTGGCGGGGACGAATAACAGATAAAAATCATAATCTGTTGTCTTAAATTACCATTACTTGATAAATAGCTTTGTTTAGAGAACTCTTGTATAAAAGCAATATCACACTAGAGATATACAGTGTAATAGCACTCCCTCTCGTGAAATATTGCTTAATTGTCGACCAGAAACAAATCATCAACCAGTCAACCAAGAGGCAGCAGCTCTGCTGTGATGGCTTATCAAACCTCTGAGTTCATAATCATCAAGATGAATTTCTGTCTTTTCTCTCCAAACACAGGACCAACAAAGAGGGATCATATTGAAGCCGGTTTGTTATGGTGGGACCTGCATAAAAAGAAAGCAGACAAACCATCAGAGCACAGAGTGAGTATAGGATCGGTGCAGAGTCAAAACCAAACTCGCCAACACACTGGATCTGATGTAACTGTCCCTGGTGCTTTATGTATGGTGATGCACTTACAGTATGTAGAAATCCGGCTGGCTCCAATCACAGATGATTGGTCATCTCACCAACTCTGATTTTAACTACATAGTGTAAAAGCTGCCATATGTTTATCTTAATTAGGAAAAAGTTACACATGTATCATTGATAATCAGTATTTTTGACATTGCGGAATGCGAAATGTGTAGAAATATTAACACACAAAACTGAAAATCATGTTAATTTGTTACACAGTTATAAAGGTTCTGATTGGTGTAACAATGTAACAAATTTGTTACAAATGTTCAAGGACTGTTTCCCTGGATATAATACAATATATCTGTCCAAGTAGCTCAAGTACTTTGGCATCCAACTTTTCCATTTATTATCTTAACCAAAATCTTGGTGTTTTTTGCAGGGGGAGAAGATGACAGATAATTCACATTTTGAGCCTTTGAATGACTTGCACAACGCCAATGCAAATGAAAAAGAAGAGCCTACTGACTTTGGGAACACATTTACCACTCAGAGTATAGGAATCTGAAGATTGTTTTTTTTTTAAAGATTCTTTTTTTGCCATTTTTGCCTTTATTAGACAGTTTACAGTGAAGAGAGACAGGAAAGACCAGGGAGAAAGGGGGGGGGGGGGGTGACATGTGACAAAGGACTTGAACCTGGGACATCACAGTCACATGGCACGTGCCCAAATGAAGGATTTTATTCCAAACAGCAATTTATCCCTTTTGGAAAAATGTTGCCACCTGAAACTCATCATCCATATTTTAATTACAAACTGCTCTGAAAGAAAACTAGTTAAATAGCTCATAACTGAAATAGAAACCCATAACGTGCTTTAACACAAAAGACCAATAAGAGAAGGCCAGCAAGCCTGAAGGGGGGCAAATATAATTCTATTATTTCCTTGCATAATTATGAATTAAAAATGTAACAACACTGATTTGTGCAGAAAGAGGGTGTTGTGAAGTCATGAAGGGACATTTTTAAGGCTGAGACATTTCAATGTTGAAAATCAAACCAGCTGCTGATAATTTCATGGCAGCATCATTTTGTTAGAGTAGTTGTCAGTTTTGCAAATGGGGGATATCTCATTTTGGAAAGAAACTCTTCAAATATTGATATCACATAAGGATAATAACACCATTCCTAAAGTTGATTGAAGCTATTTTTTGTGTTTCTGTACCATTTCATACGTTCTTTCTGCCCCACATTTAGAGTCAATATTGCTGAGTTTGTTACATTTGAGCCAAACAACACACTCTTCTAAAAGTGATATTCCTTACAAGATGACTGAATTTTGAAGGCCTTTAGTCTTGTGCCAAGAAACGTATAGCTTGTAATAAAATAAGGCCAGGTGTAATTTGAATTCCCTCAGTGATCAAAGGCTCTTTGAAAAGGGAATTAAATCTGGTATGTTCCCATATCGGCTCTGTTGCACTCCTGTACTTCAAGCAGTGTTGATGGGTGTGACAGGAAATGTTGGCTGAACTGATCTGAGTCAGAGCTGCATGTACAAAAACTGTGAATGCAGTTGTTTTTTTTTCCTTATTCTGCACGAACGACACTCTGTGGGACTGAGCTGCCAGGCTGCTGATGCTTTTCCACTGCATTCAATGTTGAAAGCAAACTGAATGTTTCGTCTTTAAACTTAAAGTCCGGCCTCTGGACAGTTAAAATGTTTCATTTCCAAAATGAGATATCCACCATTTGCAAAAAAGTGATACCTACTCTAAAAAACAGATTGTAATTCTAGTACTTTAAAGTTGTTTTTATGGTATTTTTTAAGATGTAATATGCAACTTTTTGCATATTACATTCACGTTTGTGATCGTGTGTTCATGCCTAAATCCTCCTGTTTCCCTGAAAAGCCAATGTTGGGATGATGTTGGGATGTTTTGGGCATATACCACTTCCTGTGGGCGGGGCCTGTGGTGAGCCGGGTGTGTCTGTCAAAGTGAGGCTAGCAGCCGCAGAACAGGAAGTCACAGCAACAACAACAATGGAGGAAAGCAGGAAGAAAAGATAGAAGAGCGAAGCTAAACATTCAGAAACACGGTGAGCATCAGCGTCAGATCGGCTGTGGAGGCTTTACGCTGCCGGAGACCTCGGCCTCAGGAGAGATGACCTCATCAAGATGACTGACAGGTGTCGGGGCGGGAACCTGACCAACCGAAGAGGAGGAGGGCGGGGCTAACAAAACATTTCTGTCTCGAGAAAAGTTGCAGATTGCAGCTTTAAAGGAGAGATGACTTGAGTCCTCAGTTGAGGAAAATGTACTTTTATAGACTGGATCCTATATTTTTGTGAAACATGAACTTTAGTTAATGCTTTTTATGGATTTATAACATTTTGGAATTGTTCAGCTAATTTACCTGTAAATGATGATGGCTTTTTGGATTCATCTATAGTGAATGACAAACTATTGGACTTTTAGCTAAATGGTAACCCCAGTAATATAAGCATAGTACATAATGGGTACAGAGTTGGAACGCCCATACAATCTCTCTTAGCTCAGTGCACATTTATAGCCCTTACACATCATGAAACATCCATTTTACTGTGATTTAAGCTTGTATTGCATCAAACCTATTTTTTTTTTGTATTAAAGTGAACCTATGTGCCTATGGGGTGACATCATGTCTATTTCAATGTCTCTCTTGTCTTAAGAAATTTCATTAAATAAATAAGTTGAAATAAGGTAGATCACTGTAACTCTTGGAATTCTTGAAACAAGTTTATGTGCATTAGAGACAAGTGCAATTCTCCCACTCTACTAGATCTTTTCCCACTTATTTTACATAACAACACCTTAATACACAGATTTGGATGAAATGACTTGTTAGGCCATACGTTATACAGTGTACCGCTGGTGACGCCTGCTGATGGTTGAATGTCACTTCAAAACACACACATGGCCACCATACACGCGTAATGGCAACCAGGCTAGACAAGGCCTCGCCTGCTACACGCAACCAATAAGTTACAAGTACAAGAGTAGTTCATGTTATGGTCATTTATTGCGTTTTCTTACTCTGTCACCCACTCTCACTATATAAAATTTTACATTTCAAGACACTCAATCTTGCAGAATGTGAGGACCAACAAGGTAAAACAGGTAAAAGCGGGTCTATCTTTGCTGTTGTGGGATTGTGCTTCCGTGCACACCGGTCCTGAAACCCTCCACCACCTCCATGTTGCTGCTGCTGCTGCTGCTGGTTTTCTTCTTCTGGTATTGTCTCCGGTTTCCATCACCATTCATCCGCGGCCCTGTTGGAGTCCTCATCGGCCACGGCGCAGTCCAGCCGCTGCACACCCGGAAGGGCCAAGTCCCTTTCGTTCAGCTTCTCCAGAAACGAGGAGAGCAGCCGTTTGTTTAAATGGTCCGTCAGGGTCCTCTCCTCTTCCACCCGCTCCTTGGCGACATTTCCATCCGCCTCCCCGCCCTCCCTCGCGGGCTCCGGGCTGTGCTGCGGAGGGGCCGGCCGGTGGTTGAAGGACACGCCGTTCGAGTGTTCGCCCTCCCCGGACTGCTGCTCCGTCCAGCTCCCGGCGTCCGCCTCGGGTTCCGTCTCCATCCGCGATATTAAAGTGGTTTGCAGCGCGGCATTCTCCAGCTCTTTCAGTCGTTTGCTGTGGGAGCCTGCGGCCGAGTTCAGGCTGCAGGGAGGAGGCTCATTTCCAGCCTGGTTCTGGTTGTTGTTACTGTGCGGAGGCTCACTTGCTTGCTCCATAATGCTCTGCGTCAGGAGTGCAGACTGAGAGATGGCGCCCCATGTGGCCGCCTCTAATACTGCAGCATTAACACACA
This sequence comes from Centroberyx affinis, assembly GCF_046629955.1. Taxonomy (NCBI): domain Eukaryota; kingdom Metazoa; phylum Chordata; class Actinopteri; order Beryciformes; family Berycidae; genus Centroberyx; species Centroberyx affinis. Next base: position 30,342 of record NW_027280306.1, on the reverse strand, counting down.
CCGGCCATTGGCGTCAACTGGTTATGGCAAGGTGTGGGCGCTCACTTCACTGCAGGGTTGGATCCATGCATGAACTGAATTGAGAATGCATGGTAAATTCCAACTCAATTCAATGGAGCTGGAATTGGAATTGAATTGAATTGAAATGACAGTAAAAAAAATAAAAAATAAAATAGAATTCCATGAAATTCCACTTCTAAGAGAGTTTGTCTTGACTCACTAAACATTATAAATCACACATTAAGAATCAAATAAAAAGACAGTTCAACAAATCAAATACATTCAATCATAATGTATGTAATGACATGTTCAGTATCAAATCCCACCTGAATGGCACTTTTAACGTGTTCAGTATTGATAATATATAACACTACGTGTAATCTCAGATATGTGTTTAGAAAAAACAAAAAAACATGGAATTTCACAGAATTTAACTGAATTAAATTCCAATTCCAATTCCTCAGCTGAATTGCCCCCAACCCTGATTCACTGAGTCCAAATATGTTATTGTAGTTTTTATCATGATGATGAAACTTTAACCCTGTAAGGTTTTCTATATGTAAAGTGTTGCACGTGTTATTTTGTCAGCACACTCAACCGAATTACCCGGGCCATACCATTAAAGTCCATATTCTAAGAAATAAACAGATAAAATGAAGATAATTCACAGAACCATATAACAGTATGAAAGAAAGAAAAACTTTAATGAACTTATAGCGTGTTTACGTGATGTGCAAACAGTGCTTGTATTGACATTTACAGCTCTACAGAGGGGCTTTCAGATGTGCAGAAAGTGTGTAAGAAGGTAGATGTACATAGTCTAAACACCTTCCAGTAGGCATGTGTTGAACATGCAGGTTTGGATGTGTGCATTCTTGACTTTCTACCATATCAACATTATTCTACAATGTATAAATAAGTGAGTAAACCATGTAAGGTGGGTTATACTCCATTACATTTGTGGGTGCACCTTTAGGCCTAGGTGCATGGCAGAGGTGGTAGAATTCCCTACTCAAGTAAAGGTGCAAATACTCATTTAAAAATATACTCTGGTAGAAGTTGAAGTACAGTTTCAAATCCTTTACTCAAATCAAAGTATAAAAGTACATGGACTTAAATTTACTTAAAGTATATAAGTAAAAGTCGTTCTCTAAAAAAGTCATCTCTGAATCCCAGATGAGAAAGAGTCTGCAGCTCAAATCACAAACTTTAATTCTAGCAGCTGAATTCACTACGTAAATTCTCTCTCTTGTTGCTTCTCTCTCTCTCTCCCTTGCCCTAATTTTGGTGTCGCTTTGCTGAACAAGCAGCCAATCACATTTGGCTCTTGATCAGCTGCTTCCAGGATGGAAGCCGGCTGATACTGAATTAAATTTTTATTTTCTTTAGAAAATCAGTTGATGATTTCCCGAGAGTAACAAGTTTGTTTTGAAAATGTAGTGAGTAGAAAGTACAGACTTTTCTTTTGAACTGTAGTGAGTAAAAGTAAAAAGTCTTCAGTGAAGAAAAACTTGTACAGATAATTGAAAGGTTACTTAAGTACAGTAATGACATATTTTTAGTTGGTAACATCACAGCTGTCGCATGGCCATTGACTTTTTCTTTCCATTCTGTTTGTCTCCGTCAAGCTTCCGTAGTACTGGTGTCCGTTTCCATAGAGACGGCCTGACGGACGTTAGCGTAGACAGAGCTACTGAAGGTAATAAAACAGTCTCAGTTCCCTTTAGAAATATTCGGTTTCCTAACATGTAACTAGATATTTCGGTGGTTATTTTCTCGTTTTGTAGGCTGTGATGGTTCTTATAACAGTAGCTAACCGTTAGCGAGAGCAAGCGTTTGCTTTCTGGCTTCGGTTTGCTAACCACAAACTAGTAACGCTAACTAGCTAGCTTACTAACGTTAGGCTAGTTATGTGAGTATGACAACTTTGCAACCCTAACGCTGCCATATTTAATTTGCCTGTGTGTCAAGCATACAATAAATCACAGTTATTTATCTAACACAGAATGATAGCCCGGATGTCTCCTCACCCCCATCCCCTTCAACAACACAGTATCTTGCTTTCCTCTGTTAGTGATTTATTGTTGATTGTAGAGTGTGTTTTTTCATATCTGAAATGTGTTTATGGTATGTCATCCAATGGGCTGATTGTATGGTGTGTTTTTTAAACCCATGATAATGGGTGTATGATATTTCTATCCCATGCTGCTGTTTGTTGAGCTTTCTTCTATACTTTTATGTTCTTGATGCTGCGGCTTCAATGTAGAAGACAGATTTCTCTGCAGAGGCGATACAGTTCGCATCTTATTTTATATCTTAACACACACACACGCACACACACTTTCTGGTATCTGTGAATGTGACTGTACTCTCTCTGTTTTGCTACCAGAGGAAGACTCACTGCATGTTGAAGTCCAGAGCCAGCGGTCAAAATGTCCTTCAGAGACTTGCGAAGTAAGTGGCTCTCACTATCTGCCCCATTTCATGTAATAAGTGTTTTATTACTGTACTGAAGAGGATGTGGAGCTTTGTTTCCCTTAAAAATGTTCTCTATATTGGTCATCAGTGCAACAGTTAACCAGTGCTTCTTTTCACTTGTCAGATTTCACTGAAATGATGCGGGCGCTGGGCTATCCTCGCCTGATATCCATGGAGAACTTCAGGACACCAAACTTCACTCTGGTGGCAGAGATCCTCATATGGCTCGTAAAGAGGTAAGCCCATGCTGTGCTTTGAACAAACGTACACTCTAAGCTTCTACCAAGGTGTATAAATTTCACCTATAAATGTGGAAAGTGTTAAAGTCACAAGGAACCAGGATTTTGATGGGAAAAATTCACAGTTGCAGTTATTTCTTTTGCATTTATCATTAAGTAAGTACACATTATAATATGGAGAAATAGCTAAGTAATTTTTCATTTCATTATGCTCTTAATGAATTCATACACCTTGGGAGCAGCTTTCAGTATGCTTTTGTGCTTTTCTACTTTATGGTTTAGATTGGATATGTGTGTTTTTGATCTCTGTTGCTCTCTATCTTTCCCTCTCATTCTCTGTCCATGCAGATATGAGCCTCAGATGGATATTCCCACTGATGTGGATACGGAGTCAGACAGAATATTCTTCATCAAGGCCGTGGCCCAATTCATGGTGATGTCATTTATGTCTCAATTCTATACAGACTGTACCATTTAAAGGAAAAATCCACCTGCAGATATTCTTACACAAGTAGATATCATCAGTCTGTGATGTTCAATACATTCCAGCAGTTATCTTATGATGAAGTTTTGTAATTTATATTTTTGGTGAACCCACTTCCCTCAACCTGCCTCATCTACTTCTGCTTGGGTTAGTGATTTACTCCGTTTCCCAGAATGCCTTTCAACAACCCTCAGAGAAGGGGCGTGAAGTTGTTGCTTTCAATCAAAGATGGGTGTGGACATATAAAAAGAAAATTATAAATTGACCAGTTATCCACGGGAATAAGAGAAATACACCAAACAACTAAATGGACCCAGAAATGCAAAGTACATCACCAATAGCTATTTTACGGTGGAATTTTCCTTTAATCTCGGTGGATATCTAGACGTCAAGCCTGCTTTTAGTCAGCTAATCTCATTTAACCCTCATCTCACCCGTTTGCAGGCAACTAAGGCTCACATCAAGCTGAACACCAAGCGGCTCTACCAGGCCGACGGCTACGCGGTGAAAGAGATGCTGAAGATCACCTCAGTGCTGTACAGCGCCATGAAGACCAAGGAGATGGCTCTGGGAGACCGGGTGGAGGAGGACAACAGCAAGTTCAAGTTCGACCTCGGCTCACGGGTGAGGTGGAGTTCAGCACCGCTCTCTGCTGTGGCTTCATCCATTCAGTTTTCTTGCAGATGACGTCATTCTTTTCATATTATTGGAGTAAAAATGGTTTGAACAGCTCCAAATTTCATCAATGATCTCTCGTAGGAATCTGGTTAATGAAATGGCCTGGTCATTTTTCCAGTGGAAAGACAGACTTTCACAGTATTTGTCTTTTTTATATTCAGGGATAGTTTGTTTAGTTGGAACAGTTAGATTTTTTCTAAAGCAGTTTGCTTCAGCTATGTGTGAAGCAGAAATTTGTCTTCGTCTTCACCACAGGTTTCAGACCTTAAAGCCGCTCGGCAGCTGGCATCAGAGATCACGTCTAAAGGAGCGTCTCTGTACGACTTACTGGGGAAGGAGGTGGACCTGAGGGTGAGGGAAGACACACACACACACACACACACACACACACACACACACTGTACTCTGTTTTCCTTGATCTAGAGAAATCAAAAGTTATAATGCAACGTAGGAAAAATTGTAAGACAGTTTAGGAAAATGTGTACTTTTGCAGAATGACAACCTAAAAGTCAGTTTTGGTGCAATTTCTCTTCAAAAAAACACAGACTGGAGAGTCAAGTCAAATTTATTCATCAAGCATCATACAATTCAACTCAAAGTCCTTTACAAACATGATTTAAAAAACATTAAAAATTAGACAGAAAAACAGTTGAAAGTACATCAGAACAGCAGAATAATAATGAAAATGTCAATGTAGCATGATATCTGGGTCTGAAAAGCATGATATGATTATTTCAGAAGTGTTGAATGAATATTGCAGGGAATTGTCTTAGCCCTCTGACTTTTTTGTAGTTTCTTTACACAGCCAATCTGACTAACATGCATCATCGGCTGTTGAGTAACTTCTTTACATTGGCCTTACGCTTAGCTGTTCCACTTTCAATACATGAAGCTCTTTCGCTCTGATGATACCTTCTGTGCAGTTGCAACCCAGTATAATAGAAAGACAGCAGTGACAACTCTTACGCTTACTCTTCTGTCTTTGTCTTCTGTCTCCCTCAGGAAATGAGAACTGCGGCCATTGCTAGACCGCTGGAGATCAATGAGACTGAAAAGGCCCTGAGAGCAGCCATCAAGGAGGTTTTGGTATGTGGTTTTGATTTGATTCCCTCATCCTGCAGTCTGTTTTCTGTGGTGTCATTCAGGGTCTGAAATACAATCTGGTGCCACACAATGTAAAATTCAGTGTAGATGCCGGTAGAGGCTGACAGTTCTCTGAGTGATGGTCTTGTTTGTTTACAGTAATTATACTAATGTATCAAAATTAATGTGGTTTATTGATGTTAAAATACTGCACATAACACCTTTAATAAAGTAGAAAATGTCCCCATGTCTTTGTGTTGACTGTGTAGGAAAATGTGGAGAAGACCAAGGACATGCTGAATAACGTTGTGTCTGATGAGACCAGTCTGGAGGCCAAGATAGAAAAGAAGAAGCAGGAGCTGGAGAGGAATCAGAAGAGGCTGCAGACCCTGCAGAGTGTCAGGTCAGTTCACAGTCTGGTTCAGGACTGACAGCTGGTGGAAAGAGAGAAGAGGCATTTGAACATCAGTGAACGAGCTCTCTGTCCTGAGAAACCTGGACTCAACTACAATGGTTGAATCTGCTGCCAAAAGTTGAGTTGAGTTATCCACCCTCACTAAGAAAAATAAATTACATGATTCATGGGTAATAAAGTCCTTCAAACCTTCCAAAATTCAAACAGTTATCTCCTGCTGCCACTTGGGGTCGCCAAAATGCGAAGTTGCCTAGTGCAGCTTTAACTGTAAACTAAACTGAAGTGATTTTCATTTTGAGATGGACATTGTTATCAAAACATGTCATAGGAATAGTCAGCAAATCTTTTAAAATACCCAAAAATTTGCCATTCAAGCTGCTTCAGCCATATTGAAGATTTCTTTCTTCCACTGCTGCAAGTATTTGAGCAAAAGCTGTAATGCGTAATGATGTTGCTGGAATTTCTCTTGAAAGATAGGAAATTCTGCTCTAAGACTCCTACTTTGTCTTTCTTTATCTCCTCAGAAATGACTATGAATAAAACCACAAACAAAGGGAAGTTATAGTTGCAGAAATTGGGAGAACTAGATTGTACTTTGCCTCTCTTCCTCTCTCAATCTCTCAGGCCGGCGTTCATGGACGAATATGAGAAGATCGAGGAGGAGCTTCAGAAGCAGTATGAGACCTTCGTGGAGAAGTTCAGGAACCTCAGCTTCCTGGAGTCCCAGTTGGAGGAATACCATCGACTAGAGCAGGAGAGGTTTGAGGTGCGTGTGTGTATGTAGCATAGATTAGCAATTAGCAACAGGACTTTTTGTATACTGCTAATAACTGTTATACCAAAAAAAGACTAGTAGTAGAATTTTTCTTCAATTTATCTCCAGCACTGGTCTACAGACCTGGGCTTGAGAAACACTGCTGTAGATGTCTTACAGACTTGTAAGTTTACAGACTTACAAGGAGTGCAAAAGTAGAATAAGCTTCAATTTCCTAGATTACTCAAAATTCCTAGCAACCAAAAATAAGGAGGGCAAAGTTCAGGGCCTTAGTGAGCTTACAATATTCATTTTCTTTTAAAACAATTTATTTATTGACTTTTCTCAGACACAGAGCAGTTTACAGGAGAAAACACAGAATTGAAGTATCAAGGATATAAAAAACAAATAAGATCAAGTAATAATCCCACAAGACCAGTCCCCCCACTCCTACCTCCAGACAAGGGCCATAATAAAACAATGGTGTCAGAAAGGAAAAAAAAGGGGTACATTGGTGAGATAAACACAAAGTTTACACCCATTAGTACATAGAAATTCAGCTATACATGACTACGCAGATGCACGGTGCATGTGTCAAACATATCTCGTCATCAACCCACAACAGGCTGTGGAAAGTTTCCTATGTGCTTACAAGATTCATGCGACCATAGAATGATAGCATAATAGCGAAGTACTTAAAAATAGAATAAGAGCTAAGGAGAGAGATTAAAGGGATTTAGAGTGAGTAGAGAGGAAATCTTATTTAGTGGGGAGGAGGTGTTGTGAGGTGCTTACTGAAAAAGAAGAGTTTTCACCCTGTGGTGGAAAATGGGGGCTCTTTACTTTGAGACAGTTGTTGACTTGGCTTGTGCATTTGACTGACCTTTGAAGGCTCATGTGTGATGACAGACGTTTGATGGCTCCTGTGTTGCATTTCTCTTTTTGTCTGTCGGTCTCCACCACAGGAGGCTGAAAACACGCTGAGGATGATGCAGCACAAACTCAGGGAGGAGGAGAGGAACCAGATGAGGAGTTCCTGTGAGACAAACACTCATGATGACACTCACACTTGAAACCAAAGCAGTAATGACATCATCTCAACCCTTTTCTGTGCTTCCACACCCTCCATCTAACACAGCGTGTAAATATATTTTCTGTAGTGAAAGATGAAGACTCGGACATGGACGTTCCGGAGGACGAAGGTTCGGACAGCGACATGGACGAGTTCCGGCCTCCTAAACCACGACCCACCAGAAACACCATGGCAGGTACGCAGACCAGGGATTTATCCAAATGAATATTCAGTGTGTGCAAAATTTACAAACAAGATTATGGACAAACAACAATCACCTCCATCACTCTCTGCTCTCTACAGCAGTGGTTCTCAAACTTTTTCATGTCAAGGACCCCTAAACTGACACAAATTAGACCACAGACCCCCATTTGATAAGATATTGTCCCAGGGTCCCCCATCTGATAAGATTTTTGCTTTGTGATTTGTTTTATTACAGAAAGTGTATGAAACCCATGACCAAAATTGTCATACATTCTGTCATTGTGTTACTTATGGATGGAATTATAGTGAAAATAAATGATTCCCCTTTTTGCTGGGGACCCCCTGGAACCCCCTCAAGGACCCCTGGGGGTCCCCGGACCCCACTTTGAGAACCACTGCTCTACAGTACTGATTGGTTGCTTATCTCATCTTGGCTTTTGTCACACTGCCAAGGAGTTCACACAAAGCTGGTCAGCCAGTTTGGCTTGGTCCATGTTCCTTGCTTGTAGGAAGCTGCATGATTTTTTAAATGATTCAGAATTGTTATGGCAGAGTCATGGTACATTACACTGAACAAGCTTGTCCTTTACTTTTCTATGGCTTTGATAATGTAATTGCTACTGAAAGCCAAAGATTCAATACAAAACAAAGCCAGACACCAGACGCCCTCTAGTGGATGTTCTACGCCATAGTTCATTCTCAACTGTTTTAGCTCTACATACTGTACATACAGTAGTTCCACTCTGTTAAAATTATTTTAATGACGCATCTCAGCAAAAGTGTTATCGGCCAATTTACAAAAGTCAATGTTGATCCCCAGCAATGGATATTTGGGCAATGTCCAAACCAAATAAAACCGTATTTTCACAGGAGAAACTGTCCACAGTTTCAACTGTCTCTATTACCACACCACATCAGATTAAAATATTTCCCATATTGTATAAATGTTGAAAAACTTATTTCATCCATCAGTCCACTTTATTTGCCCTGCTCAGTTCCATGTATGTCAAAGTAATGAGACTTGTAAATACCAGGAGTAACACAGAGTTAATCTGTGCTCTACTGTAGTCTGTGAAACGTATTGCCACAGGTACATGGGTTCCAAAACCTCAAGGAGAAACCTGCACACTGATAAAAATGAGGGAATTTCCACACAAAAGGCTAACCAATGCAAAAAAATATATATACATATTCAATCCATAACCACAATCATTCTAATCAAACCTATTTCTATTACCCATCTACCTCATATTTTACCCAATTTTCATTTTTTCCCTAGGAAGAGGAGCAGCTCGATTCATCGGGAACATGCAGGGTGGAGACAGCGATGAGGTAAGTACTGTCGTAACCATGGCAACAGCTGCCTTTAATACCAAGATTACTTCCTGTTATGCCTTAAGTTAACCCTGATATGTAACCTTTGTTCTCGTAATGTGACTTGTTTCACTGGCAAACATTACACACCTCTTACAGCATCACTCAAAACCCTTTCTGAATCGTTAGGATCCACTGTTACATTTGGAATAGAAGCGATCCACCAGGTAGTTTGTGTTTTAATAAAGTCTCAAGAAAATGTGCTCACTGCCGCCCCACACAGTCACCAGTAAACTCCTTACATTAACAAAGAATCTGAATTTTCTGAGCAAAAAATATCCATAAGTGCACACTTTGTTTAAGAAGCGACCTGTAGTTCTGCCTTTCATGCAGGAGACACTTTCCCCTGATAACCTTGTTGATCCTGCCTTATTATAAGGAGTTTATTGGTGACCATGTAGGGTGATAGCGAGCACCTTTTCATTTTGTGTGTTAGAAGCTGGAAAATTAGTAGAAGATGAAGGAATAATAAGCAAAACAGTTACAAAAGTTGAGATTTTCCTGCTGGATCATCTGAACGCAGAATTTACCGGTGGATTGAAAAAGTTTCTTTCATTGATTTGATTCAGAAAATATATTGAGTGATGTTCTATGAATTGTTCAACGTTTGCCAGTTAAAGAAGTCACATTGCAAGAATAGAGTCTTGGATGGAGTTTGGAGTGATGTTCTCTCAGTATAAGAGAGAATTCCAGGTACCACGGCTAACTGAAGTTGGACTCGTCTATCTAAATGACATAATGCTCTGATCTACAGAAATAAAGAAAGTGCCAATCAGCTTCCCCCCAGTTACTGACAGTTTTCTCAGTGAGAAGAGAGTTAAACAGGCTAATTAGACTCAAGTGATTTAGGCTGGATTGCACCAACAAAGATTAACTTTTGAACTGGATTAAATCATCATTTATCAATAAAATCTGTTGCGCCAAACTTTACACCTGGTTTAAGAATAAGCAGTGTTAAATTTAAGCTTCTTTTACATCTCAGTTTAGTTTTTACTTTAAACCTAGATTAACTTAAATCCTGTTGCTTCATTCAAACTGATGTGGTTTGACTCTCATAATTGCAGTTTTTTGCATAACCTTGGTTTAAAGCTACCTAAATTTACATTTAGGTTTAAATAATTAATCGTAAATTCACTAAACTAGGGTTAAATTAAAATTGTGCAGCACTAGCTCTAGTTAGTTTGAAATCTAGGTTTTCCTAGTAAACCTAGATTTACTGAACTCTGATTATCATTAATCTTCACATTAAATTAAACTGTGTTGGTGCAATCCAATCCACCTTTAGTGTCTCAGTGGAAACTTCTATTGGGGTTTATTACACTGAAACTGGTAGACAAATTAGAAACAGTCTTCAGGGCTTTCCTCTCTTCCTCTCTCTTTCTTCACCATCACACCGTCTCTCTCTTCATCAGCCTTTCTGCTCCCAGTGGACCAAGAAGGCACTCTCTCCTCTGCCTCTCTCTCTTCTTCTTCTATAGAATGTCTTGCACCTTTTTTGTCATTTTCACCCAAGTGCCCTCTGCGCTCTCTCTCTCTCTCTCTCTCTCATCAGTTTCTCGTTACTTAGGGTTTCCATCTCTCACATTCTGCTTTGTATCATTTCAACAGTTTTACCTTTCTCTCTCATTCATATGCATTTCAAAAGCCCAGTGTAGACGCTTCCAGAAGCTCGCTCCCTCAAACCAAGAGGCGACGGAAGAGACAGGTTTGTGTGGGAACAGGATCTAGTTCACTCCTCATTCCCTCGTATGTATTTAAAGGAAAAATCCTCCCTCAGATACTTTAACACCGTTAGATATCATCAATCTGTGATATTCAGTTCATTCCAGGAGTTATTTTGTGTTGTAATTTACTTTTTTGGTGAACCCACTTTCCCTCAGCCTGCCTCATGTACTTCTTCAGTTGCCTACGTTTCCCATAATGCCTTTCAACAACCCCCAGAGGAGAAGTGTGAACTTCTTGTTTGCAATCGAATGTGGGCATGTGGGCAAATAAATAATTCAAAGTGTGATCATTCAGCTGTGGGAAAAACGTATCTATGATCACGGCCTCCCCCCCCCTTACTCAAAATGTCATCATGCTGCATTGCATTCTGGTCTATCTCCTGCTCCTGGGGGTGGAGAAATTGGTCTCTCTCCTCTTCTACGATGGATTTCTCCCTGTATGATTGTTGAACGTCTCTTGGTGTAAAATGGCGGCTCTAGAAAGAAGCCCTGCTCTTTGATTCTGAGTCTGACACCAAAGGGCCCAGAAATGCAAAGTACTTTGTTGTTTGCTGTTTGTTTTTTTTAACAGTGTTAAAGTGTTTCAGGATGTGGATTTTTCCTTTTAAATTTAGCAAAAGCTTTAGCGGATCCCTATAGCTGTCTCACTGGATGCCTGGTTCCAGATGGTCATGGTAGTTCAACTCTCCCACAGTGTGTAGAAGCAGAACCCAGAGAAGCCGTGTTGGCCTTTAGTTATGGGCATCTTGGATTAAAAACCTTTTTGTAACTGTGATGCTCATCAGCGCTGTCTGCTCTCCTGCAGACGGAGGACAGCGAGATCGACGTGGACGAGGATGACGAGGAGGACGAGGAAGGGGAGGAGGAGGAGAACAAGGATCTGGACGATGACAGTCTGGAGGGTCCGATGTCCAAGACGAGCCGCCCCGCCAGAGGGGGCATGAGACGCCCGCTGCTGGAGGAGAGCGACAATGACTTCTGAATACACACACACACACCACACACACACACACACACACACACACACACACACACACACACACTGGTGTACGTTATCACTTTATTCCAGCTCATAACAGACCGTCTACACAGTCTTATCATGACATTCCTTCCTTCTCAGAAATATGCAGTAACTATACCATGATACACTATGTTGATATTGCCACACAGTGTATCAATATTGTCATTATTTTTGCATATTTGTATAAACTGTTTGTATACTCAAATAAAATAGTAATTATTTAATGCCTCCTTTGTGTTGCTTGACATCAGTATGACAGAAGCATGATTAAACATGACATGAATTATGATTTAGAAAGAATTAATTTTTTTTTTACCTTTTTTTATCGAAAGAAACTTCATAAAATACACCAGTGCAGTACAAAAAATAAAGATAATGACAGACATTCAATAAAAAAAAAATAAAAAAACTAAGTTGATGTTAAGAAAAGCAAAACGGGATATACAGCATTTACCTAAATTACACAAAAACCTTATATGAATGACAAATATTAAAAGTTCTGATGGCCTTTTTGTTATGGGAGAGAAAGATTTTATCAATGTAAAGAGGCTTATGCCAGAATTTGGTTCTCATGCAGCCTTGACTGCTGATTGGTCCGGGGAATGTTACGTCATCAGAGTGCGCCGCAGTCTCAAAGAGGAGGTGGCGGATGCCTCTTCGAAACAACAAGAATTTGTGGTCGTTTAGGTAGGACTGGTTTTCCCCCTCACACTGGTATGAATGATGATATTTATACATGAACATGGACGTATTGTGGTAATCATTCGCTTAAGTAAGATTCAGTAAAGTTTAAATAGAATATGGCGGGCTGGTAGTGAAGCAAGCCAACCTTGTTTATCTAACGTTAGCTAACGGAAGCTAGCTATAGCGAGCTAGCTATGGCGAGCTAGCTTCATTTCAAGTCTAAAAGGAGGCGTTAAAATACTTCTATGGGCGTTAGTGTTGTTTTAGAAAATTAATGCCCGGCCTCCGTGGTGTAATGAAAATCTCATGTTAAAAGTTTTTGTTTAATTGGCAGGCTTGTGAACCAGCATTTTCAACTGATGCAACGCTTGTTATGTAGCGAGAATAAGCTTTTTTGCATGATGATTCATTTCCACCTGCCATGAGACTCATTTAGTTAGTACAGCATCTACTGCGGTTGTTTCCGTCCTGAGTGGCTGTAGGTAACCATAGATGGCCTTAAAAAAAAAGATGCTGCACGTTATAATCATGGTGAAATTACCTAAAATAAATGTTTGTTTCATCATAGCTCATTTAGCCCAATATAGAAGTGTTATAACAAGGAAACAAGAGAAAAGACAGAGAGGCTTTTCCACCCTGACATTATACAATTCTGGGTGGAAACACTGAATTATTGTAATTTGTTCAAATTTAAAGAAATTGAATATCGGCACAAAAATGTCAGCTAAAATATCGGTGTTGGTATCAGCCTTCAAAATCCCATGTCGGTCAAACCCTGCTGACTCCTGTCCTGTCTCTCGCTGCCCCTCCCAGCTGAAGAGCAGCCTTAGGGATGCCGAAGAAGTTCCAGGGCGAGAACTCGAAGGCGGCCACAGCCAAAGCCCGCAAGGCCGAGGCCAAGGCGGTGGCAGACGCCCGCAAGAAGCAGGAGGAGGAAGACGCTCTGTGGCAGGAGAATGACAAACACGTGCTGAAGAAAGAGCAGAGGAAGGTGAGCCGGCAAGTTCAAATTTGTGACGGTAGGAGGAGTTGTGCTGAAAGGGAACATCACAAAAGGAAATAAATCAGGTGGACAAAAGTCTGTTTGTGATGTTGGCAGGAAACCTGTCTGTCTCCTTTTGTTTTCTGTCACACAAACTGAAGTGTAGGTGAGATAAGCCAAGATGAAACTTTATAACTTTTTCCTTTGGGGGAATTGGGTCGTTCCATCAGTAAAGAGTAGAAAAAAATGTGATATTAAAAACAGCAGAGCATATGAGGGATATTACATACACATTATATAACACAATCGACTGTTACACATCAGCATATTAAGTACAATGAAAAGTATGAAATATATGAACAATAGCATGCATACAGAAAGTGCAAAATAACAGCAGTAGAGCATCCTGACATAAGAAATAATTGAAAAATGTGTACGACGGGTACAAGTCATGAAATCTCTTCAACAAAAGAGATCTGATGAAACCCTGCTTTCTGTCTCTGCAGGATGACAAGGAGAAGAAGAGGATGGAGGCTCTGGAGAGGAAGAAGGAAAACCAGCGGCTCCTGGACGAGGAGAACGCCCGGCTGAAGGGCCGAGCCAACAAGGAGGCCGCGGCTGGAGGAAAAGTGACCCGCGCCCAGATCGAGGAGACGCTTCGCACCGAGCAGCAGCAGCAGGACCAGGAGCCGCTCAAAGAGAAAGGTAAAGTTCAGGGTGAAGATGATGAACAAAGTGGTGCTCTTCCCAAAGCCAGTTTATACGTTGGCGCCAAAGTGTCGCTGTAGCTCCGCCGTAGGTCTTTGCCGTTCTGCCGTAGCTTACGTGCTCCTTTCCAAAAATCTAACTGCGCGTAGGGAACTGTGATTGGCCCACTTTGTATTTCCTCCTGCCTGTATCCGGTGGATCTGGGCCGATAGACAGATGGAAGAGAGATGAGCCGAGGAGGTTCAGATACGCTCATCTGTACGACAGCTAATCTCTGAATTATAAAGACTAGTGCAGTGCCCGTTCACAAAAAAAAAAACACACAATAGGCGTAGGCTATCAGTCGCTTGTGTTGAGCCCCGCTGCTGCACAGAGCGCTGTTCGCTTGTTTATTCAAAGTTATTAATATTGAACGTGTCGCGTGTCCAATCCGACACGTCCTGCACGTCCTCGGGTCCCCAGCAATACACCCGCCAAGTGTGAAGTCGATCGGACGAACGGTTCTCGAGATATGCGACGGACACACATACAGACAGAGATTCCTTGCTTTATAGTATGATTACCAGATGTCACTGAATTTGTGGTAAGAAATATCCAGAAGATGAGTTTCAGAGAATGTCAACACTACTACTTCTGTTGTTATTACTTCTGTGTTAACAAAGCACGACACTGCTGTCTAGCGTTTCTCTGGCCTATGCACAGAACCATAAATGCTTGCACAGCTGTAGACCAAGTACGGTATAACTTGGCCTTCAGGTGCTGGTGCTCGGCTGTTGATGGACACATTGGCAGGTGTGAGGATCGAACCTGTGACCTCACAGTTATGGACGATCTCTTTAACCATGATACCATGTTTCTATCGCATTTTCTCCCCACAGAAAAGAGCCACCTGGAGACTCCGCTGGAGGAGAACGTGAACAGGATTATCCCCGATGAAGGAACTGAGGAGGCCAGAACAATAGAAGATGCCATCGCTGTGCTGAGGTACTGATCATTTATCTCACATCGTTTGTCTGTCGGTCCTGTTGTTTCTGTGCCGTCCGTGTCAAGATGAAACTCTGGATGTTGTTAATACAGTATTTCACTTCATACAAATGTCAGCAGAGAAAAATGATGAAAGTGATTCTGATTGTGGAGTGGAGGGTCTACTATAGTTTATTGGACAATTTTAAAAACACAAGTTGAAAACCTGAGTGCATGCACAATCATGAAAATGATCAAGGATAACATAAAATGTCCAAGGACCTATTTCTATTGTGGTCCTTGGTCTAAAACTCCAAGTTAATAATATTTCCTCATCGTGTTTTCACAATACCAGAATTTTGACTTTTATACCAACACTAAGTTTAACATCTAAAATGTTGATAATACTATGATAACATGACAAACAACAAAAAACATCAAGCAGTATCACAGCACAACCACTGCGCTTTATTTTAACCAAAAACACCATGGAAAGCATCATACATTCAACATCAATAACAATAACTTCAAACTAAAACTTTGTGATGATGTTTTATTAAAATAGATTTCTAATAAATGTGTGGCATAAATTTTGACTTGAAACCAGAAGAGCATAAAGCAAACAACTTAACAGAACGTAGCATTAGTGTTTGGCCATCTTTGGCTTTGTAACAGTATGAGTATGCCTGCTAACAACAATGATCCTGGGAGTTTGGACCTGTGCTCACGTGATGGGTGTCTGTAGACTTAACCGTTGTTATTAATTTCAACTGCGTAAAACAAACCTAACTTGGAGCGTTAGCAGCACCAGATTGTCAGCCAGTTTATGTGAACTGGGATCCAGTTCAAGACGTGGCAGACTGTTTTGACAGTGCTGAATGTTTTCAGTTGTTTGACTCCGACTGCTGCACATCACTGTCGAGAGCCAGACTGACGCTCTGTCTGTTCCAGTCCTTCTTTTAATTATTCCAGTCGGCATGTATACTCCCTCTGGAGGCAATTTCAGTTTGCAGAGCACATGGTGAAAGTATCGAACATTTATGAAATTAAATATTGAACTCAATCTTTTTCGATGGTGTCAAAGTAGTATAAAATCTCAGTCATCATGACAATACTCACCGCCTACCTAGCCAGATGTAGCCAATCCACAGATTTAATCAGATCAACCAAAATGAACACTTAGTTGGTGTGGAAATTGTACAAGTGTCAGGAGGTCGGCTTTGCTTACTTCTCCCCAAGGTTGGAAATTAACACCAGCCACCAGTCACATTCCTAAATTCCTGAATTTCCCCAATAAAGTGCTATCTTATCTTATCTTACATGCTGGTAGATTTTTGTATGTGGCTTGTACCTTCGCAGTCACGTGAACAGCCATCATCTGGAAGTTCTGTTCGATTCTAGAAATCATATTTAGCTGCTAAAATAGTGAACATGTCTCGTGAATAGGGATGGGACAATATGCTTATCTCACGATACAATTCTATACGTGATATGTGGTTCATGATTCAATACAACTACGATAAGATGTTATAAATAAAAGTTCAATGACGACAAAGTCTGACTGCAGAATTATGTTTATTTCTGAGAAACACATCTTTCTAGCGATGGCATTGGCTGCTAGAATGTAAACAACAATTTAAAAAATGTCATTACAAAGTGCAAATAATATAATTTTGATGGAGAGCTTGTGAAACTGTGATGGTCAAGTGTCTCATTTGTGATTACTGCAGCAGAATAAAATGGAGCTAATATTGCGATACATTTTTCTCACCCACGGTATGTATTACCACCTTTTGACACATGAATTTCAATATATTGTCCCGTCCCTACTCGTGAATTTTGACAGTTCATCAGCTGCTATGACCATTGGAAAAAAAAAAAAGCAAGTTTCCGGTTCTGATTCTCACCGCTCCCCCTGCCTCCCTGTCTCGTAGCACGGGACCCGAGGACCTGGACCGCCACCCGGAGCGCAGGATGAAAGCGGCGTTCGCTGCCTACGAGGAGACCAACATGGCTCGCATCAAAATGGAGAACCCCAACATGAGGTTGTCGCAGCTGAAGCAGCTGCTGAAGAAAGAGTGGATGAAGTCACCGGAGAACCCCCTGAACCAGCGCTTTGCCAACTACAACACAAAGTGAACGCACTCCCTCCTCCCCCCATAACTCCATCTAAAAAACAGTCTACCTATGCACATTGGGAACTTTTATGGAAAATGCTATTATTTCACCCAAAAATTAGAGTGTTGCTGACCAAAGCTTCACCGCCGCCCGCCCAGAAACAATCTCTCCAATGCCAGAAGACTCAGCTTTGTTGTTCCATTCAGGTTTAGCGAGGAGAAGTTCATTTTTCCCGATCAAAGTCACAGCTGCTGGGTCATGAGTGTGTGTGTGTGGCCTCTGATGAGGCATTTAGGCATCCGATGAATTTTATTTACATGGTTTTTTTGAGCACTTCTTCAGGGGAGATGGGAAGCCAGATGTTTTGAAATTAAAGTAACTTATTGAAGTTCACAACCCCATCATCGGCATCTCTTTTTGCTTTCGAATGCGAGACTTTGCGCTCTGCCCTCTTTCTGCATATCTGGGGTTAAAAGAAGTCAATGGCTGAAGTTGGAGCCGTGCTTGTTGCAGATATTGTTAGCCTGCTGTTGTGAGATGCTAATTCAGAGGAGAAGTTGACCATAGTTTTGCTTCCAGAGTAGAAAATGAGCACCAACCAAATCCTGGTAAATTTTAGCTATAGCTGGAAATGATGTCTACCCTACTAGCTGCTTTGGCAGGTGACTAACCAGGTTTGTTTCTGTTCTAAAGGTCAGTTTGTCTGCTAAAATAACAAGAGTTGGTCTTGAATTTTCAAGCCACTGTAGCCGGTGGATGGAAAGTCTTGCCCGGACTGAACGCAGTGCATTTTATATCACAATTTCCTCATCATGTTATAGACAGACAGGTTTTGGTTTCCTGTGACTCCTCATGTAATCAGAAGTATGGCAGGATGGCCCAGTGGTTAGAGAGATTATCCTCTAACCAAGATGTTGCAGGTTCAATCCCCACATTAGCCATTTTTTTCTGTCATAGTGTCGTTGAGCCAGACACTGAACCCCCACCTGCTCACTAAATCGCTCTGGATAAGAGCGTCCGTTAAATACAGGAAATGTAAAATGTGGATTTACTGTAACTCTTGACTCTGGAGTTGGTGCTGCTGCTCCAGTCCCTGCAGTGTTACCAGTGAACCCTGCAGCTCAGTAAGTGTTCACACAACAAGTACTGACATCTTCACTAGCTGTTCAGCCATGTGCATGCCTTACCATAGTTAGCTGATGGCTCTCCTCCAGTAATTCAAGGCGGCGTCCTCAGCGTGGTTTGGTTGATGACTGCTAAGTGTAAGATAGTTTCCAGTAAAGACTGAATTTGAAACTTCATACTCTACTGACAGGTGTCCAATGAATATTCTTTGCCATCGGTCTGCGAAGGCCAGAGTGGGAAGTTAACACCAGCCAGCAGCCAAATGCTGTTAAATTCTGTCTTTGGCTGGTTTATCTACTTTAACCAAGAAAAACAAAACTGTCGCCACGTCACCTGATAACCGAGGTGCATGAGCTAGAAAAAGGTAGAAAGGAAGAACAAATTAAGTTGCTCTTGGAGGTCGATGGACGCTTTAAAAAATGTCTTTATTGCTAAAGAAAAAAACAACGCAGAAAGCCCGCATCGGGGTAACATAACCAAAACGTGTCTGTCTGCTGCTACTGTGTTTCATTCATCGGTTTCGCAAGAGTAGCTGAATTTTTTCTTCCTTATCTGCTCTGCCAGACTCTTTGGCCTGTAGCCAGCCATGACTTTGAGGTCCTATTCTGTTTCAAAAACCTACTGGGTCGGTAAAAGAGTGAAAGTGGTTGGTGAACTTTGAGATCACCGGCCGCTGTGGCCTGTGAACAAAAAAACAAAAAAAGTTAGTTTCCTGTCCCGGTCAGCGGTGATGTCCTGATCCTTCACTCACAGTTTTTGCTGGTTCTGTGGTAAACCTGAGGGCTCATGATGCGGTGTGTGAGTGTGCATGGGTGCAACCTTGCTTTTACACTCTGCCATTTTTACTACCAGTCACTAATCGCAAACCTATTAATTAAATGAGTTACGTCAGAGCAGAACTGGGGCGTAACTCTGCTGTTTGGAGAAATTGCATAGGAAGTTTACCATTTCAGCTCCAAGGCCACCAATAAAATTGCGTCTACAAAATTCACTGCTTAAAGAAATGCTTCCTGTTTGTTTGTCGCACCCCAACAACATCACAGCAGGCTTTTGGTCCAACACAGCCATGGTCACAGTTGTCGCTTTTGAATGAGGGTGGTAATTATTTATATGGCGGACGACGGTGTCCGGTGCCACCGTCGGTCACAAAGCTTTTCTCCAGCGCAGCAACATTCACACACTGAGCTGCTGAGCCAGCAAGCTGCAGGCTTTGTAGGTTTGTCTGATGCCAGGTGGAGAGAGAGCAAGCAGGGACACAACTGGGATAAAGCTGCCGAAACTCAGCCTGCCCACCTTTAAGATCAGATTAACTTTACTGATCACAGAGGGGAAATAAGGTTGTTGCAGAAGCATAGAATAGGATATAGATAAAACACATGAAACTATAATTATTTGGATTACTGAAATGCGGTTTGTCTGCATAACTGGGTTCCTACACGGGTCTGAATAGTCTGGAAATGTATGGAAAGTGAATTTGATCATTTCCAGGTCTTGAAAAGGTTGGTGATTGCACAATATCATACTAATAATAATAATGATAAGCTTTATTTATATAGCACTTTTCAAAACACAGTTACAAAGTGCTATACAGTCAAAATAAAAGAAACTCCAACGACAACAATAACTGCTAAAAAAGAAAAAGTAAAATAACAGGATGGAACGAACAAAAACAGAATAAAAGCAAAATAAAAGAGTAAGCAAGGATCCTAAGCAGACTTAAGAACAGGAGAGGAGTTGACATGAAAGCAGAAGAGAAGGCCTTCTTAAACAAGTGGGTTTTGAGAAGAGGTTTAAAAGATGATACTGAGTTTGCAAGCCACCTTCTTCAGGTAATATACAGTAGATCTTTATGATATAAACACAGGATGCTGTACAATAAATAGCATCAGACTGACGCATGTTGCATAAGAATTGGTCTGTTTAACAAAATTAAGCAATTAGTACTATTCAGATTTGTTTTATATGCATCTTGGTTGTTTGTCTTGTGATGATCGCCGACATAATTCACCCCCCTCTTTACTGACCGCTACACCTGAGTGCAACTTTAATCTAATGAATACTAACAACGCCACAGGCGGCTCATTTACATTTCAAACCCTTGAAATTTACTTTTAACGGCTATTGAGTGTCTATTTTAAGAAGCTTTGATCTATTTAAATGTTAAAACTGGACATACAAATTGCTGGTCCAGGTTGTTGTATGTATCTCTTATACGTATCTCTATAACTCAGAGATGTAAGATGAAGCAGATCACTTGAGTAATTGTTGAAAACCGTTCTTGGCCGCAAAACATCTTCTGTTTACCTCACTGTGTTGCAGTGAGCTGAATCAAGTTGTTGAACGGATTATATTTTTATTCACAGCAACGTGCCAGATGTAAAAATGTATTTCGGTTTGATTTATACTATATTTTGTTTTTATAAAACACAGATACAGTACTGTGCAAACGTCTTAGGCACATGTAGATTTCTGTAAAGCGAAGATGCTTTCAAAATAATGAAATGAAAAGTTTCTAAATATCAAAAAAATTACTATAAAGAGCAGTCTACTGACACACTAATGCAGAAGACAAATAGACAAAAATTATATAAAAAAATCTAGGGTGCCTAAGACATTTTTGTTACCAAACTGGACCTGAACCAGTTGGAAAAAAGCAACACCTACTCTTACAAATTGATCGATAACACAAGATGAAAACAAATTCTGATGCTTTGGTTGACAAAATGACAACACTTCTACAGTCTGGATCATCTACATGTTGAAGATATGGAAGGATAAACTTCAGGTAATGATTTTTGTTTTGTTTTGGAATAGATCTCCTCATACGTTTCTGACTAAATGGTTCCTGCGGTGACTGCGGTTAGATCTCCTGTGACATAATTGATGAGACGGTTCGTCGAGGCCTTGAATTCACCGGACTCATTCAGGTCCAGATGTAGAAACAGGGCCACTTTTGTCCGGCGCGGCCCTTGTGGCGGAGGAGATAAGAGACTCTGTGAAGGCCTTTGAACCGCAGAGCATCAATGACAAGTTCGCCTGACCTCTTATTTTCCTCTTCACACTGAAAGCGACCAGTTCCCCTCCTCTCCCCCAGCAACCAATCAATCCACTTCCCTGTTTACACTGATCTCTCTTTGAGCTGATATGTCTGATGTTGCTCCTTAACACTCTGATCTGATGTTTCACGCTCTTTTTCTTCTGCATCCCAACCTGTTGCTTTACCCCCCCACCACCCCCACCCCACCATCCCTTTGCTATTTGCATGACAGCCTTTTACCAGGCCAGCTGCTGCCCTTTTCTTTCTTCACATTGAATTCTAATCATTACTTTCAAAGGAAAGCGTCTCCACTGCTCCTCTGTCAAGTGTAGGACTGGGAGGAGGCAGGCTGCCGTCCGGCGCCCACTCACTCGGCTCTTCTTAACACTTTCCCTCCACCGGCCGACAGCACTTCCCATTAACACCCTGCTTCTTCAAGTTTGGACGAAGAAGAAGAGGAAGGTAAGGATCGTCTGCGGTAGTTGGGGTTTGTTAGTGATTTTGTTTATTTGTTAAGTGGAAAAGAATGGAAATTAGCAAAAAGCCAGGTCCAGATGCTGAATTGTAATTGAAGATTTTTACTCCAAAATGAGATGTCCTTCGTTTGGATAAACTGATCCCTGCTCTTAGAAAGTGATTGTTGGCTTCAATGGCAAATGATTGCTGGATTTTAAAGCACATTATGGGTTAACATGACAGTCACACAGTTACCTTTAAACGTTTGCTTATACTCAGGTTTATATTGGAGGGTGAACCCATAGACTCAGTTTGAGGCAATACAGTTTACCTACCTTTTTTAGGCCAATCTTCAGGAGGTAAATTCATATTAAGTAGTATCAAACCTATGTAAGTTACATGAGGATCGGGTCTGTCAAAGAAATGAAAAGATAAGTTACTGCTTTACTGAAAATATCATTGTTTGTTTTGGTGGTTGCTTGATGTAGTGCTAGTGGTCGTAATTTACCCACCTTTTTATTTACCTCCACCTCACTGAATATACGGAATAGTGTTTAGGATCATATAATCATCTCTGGTATATCTGTGGATATGTACAATTTGTAATGAAACTTTTAAATTCTTTAGACTGGATTTAAATTTTACTCTTTTAAATGTATAATTTAGGTATAACCTCAAATCTAAAATTGTAATGTAGGATAAATGGCAATATAACAGCACCACTCAGCAGACAGCCGTTAATGGAATATCTCTAATTCATAGAGAAATGTGTTAGTGGCTCTATGGGATACAGAGTAACTGAACTTTAGCTTTTTTTTTCTAAAATGAGATATCGAAATGCCTACACTTACAGAATGATAGATAACACAAAATTACATATGTATATATAACATGTAATGGCAACTTTTTAAAACCCTAGTAGGTAACGTAAGTCCCTCGTTAATACAATAACAATTTAACAACACTTATACTGGCTATTCAATATTTTTGTGCTTTTGATTAGTGAATTTCTGCTAGTTATATTTTTTCAAAATGGATAGAAAGCATCGTGGAATAGATCTGTGTAATTCTCTCGGCTTTTCTGATTTCCATGTTGAGTAGAATAACATCAGCGGGGTTCACATCTGTTTTTGACATGTTTCCCATTCACAACCAGCTGAACACAGAACCCACGATAAACAAGTAGGATCCTACTTGTGTTTGGCCATTAATTACCTCTGTGTGGCCACTGGACTGTGGATTATTAGGGTTCAGAGTCAGGTCAGATTTATGTATAAAGTGCTTTTAATGAACAGTTTTGTCTGTGTATTTTAGAGAGAGCAAAAACCATAAATACAGATAAAAATAAGAGATAAAGAAGAACAAGTGTGTGTGTGCTCTCGCCCACACCTGTGAGTTTTAAAGGAGAGTTTATTTCCAATGACAAATTAAAATTGAGTATGCTAGGGGTTTTTCAGTTTTGAGTTATGAGCTCTCAAGATCGAGGAACATGCAATTTTTTGACATCTTCAAACTGCATTGCCCAAGGTAGTTGAAAGGAAATTTGGGGAAACTTGGCCAGGACTCATCAGACTTTGCTACCCTGCCAGGAAGCATGAAAATAAAGTAGATCATTCATGGGGTGTCCTGTTGGTGCACAACATGTAACCGAGACATCCTGGGTTCGAATCTGGTCTGGGACCCTTGTTGCATGTCATCCCCCTCTCTCCCATCCTTCCTGTCTCTCTTCACTGTGACTATCAAGTAAAGGTCAAATGTAATAAAAGTAATCAATCACTCATTTTATGTTTACACTGTACGGAACAGTCAAAACTCTGTGTTCTAGTTGCAGCTCTGCAGTGAAGCTATGAGGCTGATTCTGGTCAAACCCACCAACGCCACGCGACGTCTCGACTCCACGGGCGAAGTCTTCCGCGACGGGGACCATGAGCGCTGCAACTCAGGAGGTCCGTCGCCTCCCGCGGAATCCCCCGAGGTCATGCGGTATCGATACTCGGGAGCCTCCCTGGAGCCTTTGTCGTCCCAGCAGGAGACGAGTCTGTGCTGCGTTTCGTCTGCACCTCAGGGAACATCTAATGGCATTGCTCCGGCGAGAATTTCCTCACAGTCTTCGCCGTTGAAAACCTGCGGCACGACCTTATCACAGTTCAGCGATCAAGACTTGCTCCTGTTTTGTGGCCAGGTTGGCACCGGGCGAGATATTTCACCATCAGCAGAGAGACATCGGACCAGCATGGGACATCCAAACCACGCTGACAGATGTGGTTGTCCCGCTCTTGATGCGCACCAAAATTCAGAGGCTTCTAGTTTTCAGCCGCGATCAAAACAGGGAACGGTCCAAGACTTCCTCTCCAGTGTTTCCAACAAGAGAAACCTTTCATCCTCACCACACACCCAGACTTTCTCTCAGACCTCACAAGTTACAAGTGCATGCCAGGTTTTACCACAGCAGACAAACCAAGAGGATCATCTGAAATCTGCAACGTACCATCCACAGGACAGTCTCATGCCCCGGCACAGTGAAGAAGATGGTCGAAAAGAGCTTTTCCTGCAGCAGCCTTGCAACCATTTTAAACTCAAGGACAGCAACCAGCCAGCCTGTCCGGATTTGTTCAACATTCCTCTAAACTCTATTGAGTGTGCCGAGACAAATCAAAACTCGTCAAAACTTCAAGACCAACTGCAACCTCCTGTCAATGCAGATCATCAATGGGAAGCAATTTTTGGCAAAGAACCTCTGTTGGTCCAGCAGCAGAACTCTCACTGGTTGCTCAGTTGTGATCAGACCTGCAAGTCATTTGGAGATCCATCGATTGTCCTCAAGTGCCGTCATTGCGCTTACAACCCGTTAACCAGCACGCCACGAGTGAAGAGGTCGTCCACGCCAGCCAGTAACAAAAGTGTCCAGTCCTTCTCCGCCAGCTGTTACAGTTCACTGGAGAACCATCATCTAGAGGAGCAGAGAGCCAGACAGGGAGAGAGTCAGGTACGTGGTTTTTCTTTTTATGCCTTTGAGGTGAAGAAGGCCATTTCTCGAAATTCAGTCCATTCAATTCGCTTTAAATCTCAAAGCTGCAGCAATCCCTGATGGAGCTATGGAAAAGAGAAAGGCTTACTTAGTGCATATCCTTTTATTGGTGGCAAAAAAAATGATAACTTTATCTTGGCTCAAACCACTGCCACCCACCTTACATCAGTGGCAAGATAGGTTAATGAAAGTGTACTCCAGCAAAAATGTTTTCAAACCGATTGGCTCCTGTAATTGCTTATTTTAGATGTGATAAGGAGCTCTACTGACTTAAAGGGTAACTTCGGTATTTTTCAACCTGGACCCTATTTTCCCAACTGCGGGTGTCTAAGAAACTAATGGGGACAACAATTTTTGAAATTGGTCCAGTATTGAGCGAGATCGCTTCAGCCGGCAGCCGCGAAACAGGCTGCAATGTAATCCGACGGGGCAAATGCGCACCGTCAATGTACGTCCACTAAAAGTGCTTGTTTTTGCCACTGACTGGCTCAGATTGTTATTATAAGTGTCTGACACAATATGGAAAGGACCCTATACAGAAATGAAACGTACTTCCTTACCTTTAGCTTGATCCCGTCTGTGTGTAACCAAGTCTCGCCCAAGTCCCGCGAGAGCTTAGTTGTTGCAGGAAGTCACCTGTGGAAACGTGAGTGAGAGTTGGAGAGAGGAGTGCTACCGGGAGGAGTTTGTTGTGTTGGAGTACAGAGATCGTAGCTCAGTGTTATCTAAAAGATTTTCTAAGTCATGGCTGAATATTTACCTGATTTCGACAACGTGGAAGAGGCCTTTGAATTCGATGGCGGCCCGTATTTATTTGAGCCAGAGTATACGGATGAAGAGCTCCTACTCATTGAAGAGCTACCATCATCATTCATTGCCAGTAAGTATCTCTATGATATCTGCTAATGTATAGGATATACAAATGTAGGCATAAAAGTGGGCTTATAGGTCGTATAATAGATAAGCATAAATATGACATTTTTACACCACGCACACACACTTTGGCAACAATATTACACAGATAATTTCAGCTTGTTGATATCACTTATTGTATTATTATGAATGTCAACTGCTGAAAAGGGGAAATGAATCTATATACATATTTTATAATCAATCATGACTCAGTTGATAGGCTATTTTACACATACTACTGGCTAGCTCCGCCAAGGAGGTTATGTTTTCGGTGCCGTTTGTTTGTTTGTCTGTCAGCAGGATTACGGAAAAAATACTGGCCCGATTTTCATGAAACTTGGTGGAAGGGTGTAGCATGGGCCAAGGAAGAACCCATTAAATTTTGGAGCGGATCTGGATCCGACTCACGAACAAACAATAATAGCATGAACCTTGGCGGAGGTCTGCGCTCTCCGAGTGCCTTTCTAGTTTAGTGATTGTTTTTGCCGTGTGTACTGATGCCAGGACAACGCAATAACTTTAGCTAATAACATTACCTCCACTCTGTCTGCAGCAGGTCTCTCCACTCTCGGGACAGCATTTTTCTTTAGGAAAAAGTGCTTTGGGATAGGATTTCGTCTCCTCTTTGGCTGGCTGTAGTCATCCCTGTCAAAATGGTCACTGCAGACCCGATGGTCTGCAAGGCGCAGCGTATGGACAGGAGTGTTGGCATCCATTTGTAGCACAACTAGCCACAACTTCAGCGGGTCACTATCCAACAAAGGCAGTCTGTGAAAGCTGCGCGAAGTGTTGCGCGACATTTTGTTGGCACAATTCGGAACTGCGCAAACACGAACCATTGTTTTGTTTTTGTTGTTTTTTTTAGATCTTTTAGATAACGCTAAGCTACGATCTCTGTACTCCAACACAACAAACTCCTCCCGGTAGCACTCCTCTCTCCAACTCTCACTCACGTTTCCACAGGTGACTTCCTGCAACAACTAAGCTCTCGCGGGACTTGGGCGAGACACACAGACGGGATCAAGCTAAAGGTAAGGAAGTACGTTTCATTTCTGTATAGGGTCCTTTCCATATTGTGTCAGACACTTATAATAACAATCTGAGCCAGTCAGTGGCAAAAACAAGCACTTTTAGTGGACGTACATTGACGGTGCGCATTTGCCCCGTCGGATTACATTGCAGCCTGTTTCGCGGCTGCCGGCTGAAGCGATCTCGCTCAATACTGGACCAATTTCAAAAATTGTTGTCCCCATTAGTTTCTTAGACACCCGCAGTTGGGAAAATAGGGTCCAGGTTGAAAAATACCGAAGTTACCCTTTAAATGTGAATTTGGCCAAGATTAATATCTGTTTCTTTTAAGGTACTTTCATTTATTTATATATTTATTTATTTTTTATTTTTATTTGGAGACTCCTCTCTATGTGGCTGCACATGATGCCCTGATTTATAATTTTTATGTATGTTTGCCGAACTGTGAATAGTTCCCCTTAAAATTTTATTTTTTTTTTGCATTTCATGTTGTTTTTGTTTTCATTTCCTGACAAAGCAGCTGTGTACAATTCAAATGTGCATAAGTAGAAATAAACACAAAAAAAATCTCAAAGCTGCATCAGGCAAGTTTGAAACATTTGAACTTCGATACCCAGAAACCCTGTAACATCCCCTAATGTTTACCAACCCTGCCCGGTCTGCAAACCAAAGGAGCGAGAGAGGCAAAAGATCTAAGGTTGGTGAGTCCAGCTTTCTCTGGATGGACTTGCTCACTGCTGTTCTGGTGTGCTGATTTGTCACTTTCCGTCAGTGGAGAAGATTTACCACCAATGTCCATATCCAACATCAATATTTTACACTGAAATGTTGCCTGGTGCAGCTTTAATTGTCCCATAAAGGACATTTGGTTTTCAGACATGGAAACCCACATTACAGATCACTTCATCATACTGTATCACACAACCAAAAGTTAAATCACCTTGTGCTCCAGAGCGCAAAGGCAAATGTTTTCTTATTCTGGCGGTCCTGTGTCTCTACATGTATGTAATGTGATGCATTACCTATGATGTTTTGACTTTCTCGCTGTCTCATGCAGACAAATGCTCAGCGCCACCTCAGCCAAAGTGGATCGAAGTTCTCCCTCTCCAAGTGCGCTCAGCCTTCTGACACCGTAGAGACCGGTGACATCCTCAACGGGGATGCAGTGAGACCGCTGACCAGCCACGGCGCCTTAAGATCCAGCCTGGCAGATCTGGACCCGGACCGGCAGCCTCTTCAGCTCCTCCACAGCGCCATCCTGGAGGACGCCTTCTCCAAAGCCATCAGAGAAGATTCCAGCAAGGCCAACAGCGAGAACCTGACCAGGGAGGAAGGCAGCGCACCGCAGAAGAAGAGCAAGGACATCAGCTACAGGCTGGGTCAGAGAAGAGCTCTCTTTGGGAAGCGCAAACAGTTGAGCGACTACGCCTTGGTCTGTGGGATGTTTGGCATTGTTGTCATGGTGATCGAGACGGAGCTGTCAAGGGGAAGTAAGGTAATCCTCTTCAGAATTACTTTAATTGTAACGTACAATAGATTTACAGAAATCTGATGACATTGGTGCAGAGACATACTGACATCTTACAGAGTTTCACAGTGTATTCTGACACTTGGTACAGGGACGACAGGACTTCACATAAAGTGCAAAGGGACAGTACATGACCGACTTGTTAATATGCTTCTTTTTAATATACTGGAACCTTTAAAGATTTTATGCCGTCTTTATTAGCACAGAACAGAATGCCATGCTCATGTTTTTGTTTCCATCTACAGGAATCCATATATTCATTTGTACTGAAAGGCCTGATCAGCGTCTCTACTGCTATTCTTCTCGGGCTCATAGTGATGTACCATGCAAGGGAAATCCAGGTATGTGAATGGATGGTGTCCCATCCATGCAGGTGAAGTACCTATGGCCTTTTTTTTTTTTTTTTTTTTAAACTAAATCTTATTATTGTCTATGGGAACTTTCTTTACCCTAATTGGAAAACTCAACCACACAGTTCATCTGATTACATTTTTTTTCCAGTTATGGTCCATCTTGAGGCAAAAAGAAAATTACAGTTTGCTTATCAAAGTGTATACAGGTATATAATATATTACTTAGGCAGTGGTCAATGCTAAACTTGTCTCCTCACTCTTTAAAGTTGACTTTGGCTGAGGTTTAATTACTTTCCAAATGTTCATAGAAGACTTCTCAGAGGTTTCAATGACAAAAACTGTAGTCCAAACAAATTCATTCTGTTGTATCTCTGTATATCAGAATCAGAATCAGAATCAGAAATACTTTATTGATCCCCGAGGGGAAATTGGGTTACGCTGCAGTTGCTCACATTCTAGAAGAGAAATATATATATAAGCATAGAGAAATTATAAGAAAAATAGAAAGATGAAAATAAGAAATATGTAAAATATGTGCATTATACTACAATATATAACAATAATCATATAGAAATAATAGATCTCATATGTAAGACTAATTTCTCTCTGGGCTATTAATTCTCTTCTCTCCTCTCCTCTCCTCTCCTCTCCTCTTCTTCTTCTCCTTCTTCTCTTCTTCTTCTCTTCTTCTCTTGTTCAGCTCTTCATGGTGGACAACGGGGCAGACGACTGGAGGATAGCCATGACCTACGAGCGGATCCTGTTTGTGGTGCTGGAGCTCCTGGTCTGTGCCATCCATCCGATCCCGGGCCAGTATGTGTTCACCTGGACCGCCCGGCTGGCCTTCAGCTACACGACGACGGTAGCGGACGCCGATGTCGACATCATCCTCTCCGTGCCGATGTTCCTGCGCCTCTACCTGATTGGCCGGGTCATGCTGCTGCACAGCAAGCTGTTCACGGACGCCTCCTCCCGCAGCATCGGGGCGCTCAACAAGATCAGCTTCGACACCCGCTTTGTCATGAAGACCCTGATGACCATCTGTCCCGGGACGGTGCTGCTGGTCTTCAGCGTGTCCTGCTGGATCATCGCGGCGTGGACCGTGCGTGTGTGTGAGAGGTATCCGCTTTCAGCTTCCTCACTTTAGAATGACAGCTCTCGGGCCTCGGCGGCACATGGTTGAGGATCACCGGTACACGAGACAGTTTTTCTTAAACGCTGTAATCATGGCCACATTTCAACAGTTCAACTCATCAGTTTCAACAGTTTTTTTCAACAGTTTTCATTCCAAAACTCTATATATCCATTTTGAAATAAATAAAAGTTACCTAAAATTCAACACAGATCATTTTATCCTCGGAAGTGTAGCTGTTTTGTAAGAAAAAGTCTTTTGATAGCTCAATTTTTGGTAGTAACCAATAGGTGCTTTACTTTCATATCAGCATTAAATTTGCTAGCTGAAATTGTCTATCCTCAAAAAGCATAGCTATTTTGTCAGAAAAGGTGTTGAGATGACTCCTACAGTAGCTTCTAATAGTAACCAGTTATGTGCTTTACTTTCAGACCAGCAATCATTTTGTATGAGCAGGTTTCAGTTTATTCAGATGGTGGATATCTCATTTTGAAATACAAGTGAAATACAAGTCCATGATAGCCTTCGTGCAAAACTTCTTCCTTGGTACTGTGCAGAAAGACAGCTTCTCTCCAGCTCTTTCATCACAGCTGCATCTCACACTGTGTTATCAGGTATCACGATGCTCAGGAGGTGACCAGCACCTTCCTCGGAGCGATGTGGCTCATCTCCATCACCTTCCTGTCCATCGGCTACGGCGACATGGTCCCTCACACCTACTGTGGGAAGGGGGTTTGTCTGTTGACGGGAATCATGGTAAC